>NW_027480431.1:11204951-11506189 GCF_051401765.1 Calliopsis andreniformis | reverse complement strand
CGGAACGTAGATATGACCATTACCTTCACACTGGTTTCAATTATTCCTGTTATACGATGGAAAAACTGTTGTACCTTTATTGTATTTTATGCTTCGGGTGCTGACTTCTAAGGCCATAAATATTCGATGTGGTGGAGCAACGCCCTAGAGTGAAACCTAGGTTGCCTGAAACGTAGAAATGTCCGTTACTTTCTCACTGGTTGCAATTATTCATTCTATACGATTGAAAAACTGTTGCATATTTACTGTATTTTATGCTTCTGGCGTTGACTTCTTAGGTCCTAGCTATTCGATCTCGTGGGGCAACGCCCTAGAGTGAAACCTAGGTTGCCCGGAACGTAGAAATGACCATTACTTTCACACTGTTTGCAAATATACATTATATACGATGGAAAAGCTGTTGCATTTATATTGTATTTTATGCTTCTGGTGCTGACCTCTTAGGCCCTAACTATTGGATGTGGTGGAGTAACGCCCTAGAATGAAGCGTAGGTTGCCCGGAACGTAGAAAGGACCATAACGTTCACACTGGTTGCAATTATTCGTTTTATACTATGGAAAGGCTGTTGTATTTATTTTGTATTTTATGATTCTGGCGTTGACTTCTTAGGCCCTAACTATTCGATCTGGTGGAGCAATGCCTCAGAGTTAAGTCTAGGATGCCCGAAACGACGAAATGATCATTAATTTCACACTGGTTGCAATTATTCATGCTATGCGAAGGAAAAACATTTGCATTTTTATTGTAATTTCTGCTTCCGGATTTGACTACTATGGCCGTAGCTATTCGATGTGGTGGAGCAACGAGCTAGAGTGAAGCCTAGGTTACCCGGAACGTAGAAATGACCAGTACTTTCACATTGGTTGTTGTTACTCCTGTTATACGGTGGAAAAACTGTTGCATTTTTATTGTATTTTATGCTTCCGGCGTTGAATTCTAGGTCCCTAGCTATTCGATCTGGTGTAGCAACGCCCTAGAGTGAAGCCTAGGTTGCCCGGAACGTAGAAACTACCATTACTTTCACACTGTTTGCAAATATACATTATATACGATGAAAAAGGTGTTGTATTTATATTGTGTTTTATGCTTCTGGCGTTGACTTCTTAGGCCCTAACTATTCGATCTGGTGGAGCAATGCCTCAGAGTTAAGTCTAAGATGCCCGAAACGTCGAAATGACCACTACCTTCACGCTTGTTGCAATTATTCCTGTTATACGATGGAAAAACTGTTGCGTTTTTATTGTACTTTATGCTTCTGGCGTTGACGTCTAAGGCCGTAGCTATTCGATGTGGTGGAGCAACGACCTAGAGTGAAGCGTAGGTTGCCCGGAACGTAGAAATGACCATAACTTTCACACTGGATGCAATTATTCATTTTATACGATGGAAAAGCTGCTGTATCTATATTGTATTTTATGCTTCTCGCGTTGACTTCTTAGGCCCTAACTATTCGATCTGGTGGAGCAACGCCCTAGAGTGGAGCCTAGGTTGCCGGAACGTAGAAAGGACCATTACTTTCACGCTGTATGCAATTAATTATTTTAAACGATGGAAAAGCTGCTGTATTCATATTGTCTTTTATTCTCCTGGCGTTGACTTCTTAGGCCCTAGCTATTCGATCTGGTGGAGCAATGGCTCAGAGTAAAGCCTAGGTAGCCCGGGACGTAGAAGTGACTATCACTTTCACACTGGTTGCAATTATTCCAGATGTGCGATGGAAAAACTGTTGTATTTTTATTGTATTTTATGCTTCTGGCGTTGACTTCTAGTGGGCTAGCTATTCGATCTGCAGGAGCAACGCCCTAGTGTGAAGCATAGGTTGCCCGGAACGTAGAAATGACCAGTACTTTCACACTTGTTGCAATTATTCCTGTTATACGATGGAAAAGCTGTTGTATTTTTATTGTATTTTATGCGTCTGGCGTTGACTTCTAATGGGCTAGCTATTCGATCTGGAGAAGCAACGCCCTAGTGTGAAGCATAGGTTGCCCGGAACGTAGAAATGACCATCACTTTCACACTCGTTGCAATTATTCATTTTATACGATGGAAAAACTGTTGTATTTTTATTGTATTTTATCCTTCTGGCGTTGACTTCTTAGTCCGTAGCAATTCGATCTGGAGGAGCAACGGCCTAGGGTCAAGCCTAGGTTGCCCGGAACGTTGAAGTGACCATGACTTTCACACTGGTTGCTATTAGTCGTTTTATACGATGGAAAAACTGTTATATTTATTTTGTATTTCATGCTTCGGGCGTTGACTTCTAAGACCCTAACTGTTTGATGTGGTGGAGCAACGCCCTAGAGTGAAGCCTAGGTTGCCCGGAACGTAGAAATGACGATAACTTTCACACTGGTTGTTATTATTCGTTATATACGATGGAAAAACTGTTATATTTATATTGTATTTTATGCTTCTGTCGTTGACTTCTTAGGCCCTAGCTATTGGATCTGGTGGAACAACGCCCTAGAGTGAAGCCTAGGTAGCCTGGAACGTAGAAATGACCATCACTTTCACACGGGTTGCAATTATTCCTGTTATAGGATGGAAAAACTGTTGTATTTTTATTGTATTTTACGCTTCAGGCGTTGTCGTCTGAGGCCATAGCTATTCGATGTGGTGGACCAACGCCCTAGGTTGACTCCTAGGTTGCCCGGAACGTAGAAATGACCATAACTTTCACACTGGTTGCAACTATTCATGCTATGCGAAGGAAAAACATTTGCATTTTTATTGTAATTTCTGCTTCCGGATTTGACTACTATGGCCGTAGCTATTCGATGTGGTGGAGCAACGAGCTAGAGTGAAGCCTAGGTTACCCGGAACGTAGAAATGACCAGTACTTTCACATTGGTTGTTGTTACTCCTGTTATACGGTGGAAAAACTGTTGCATTTTTATTGTATTTTATGCTTCTGGTGCTGACCTCTTAGGCCCTAACTATTGGATGTGGTGGAGTAACGCCCTAGAATGAAGCGTAGGTTGCCCGGAACGTAGAATGGACCATAACGTTCACACTGGTTGCAATTATTCGTTTTATACTATGGAAAGGCTGTTGTACTTATTTTGTATTTTATGCTTCTGGCGTTGACTTCTTAGGCACTAACTATTCGATCTGGTGGAGTAATGCCTCAGAGTTAAGTCTAGGATGCCCGAAACGACGAAATGATCATTAATTTCACACTGGTTGCAATTATTCATGCTATGCGAAGGAAAAACATTTGCATTTTTATTGTAATTTCTGCTTCCGGGTTTGACTACTATGGCCGTAGCTATTCGATGTGGTGGAGCAACGAGCTAGAGTGAAGCCTAGGTTACCCGGTACGTAGAAATGACCAGTACATTCACACTGGTTGTGGTTACTCCTGTTATACGGTGGAAAAACTGTTGCATTTTTATTGTATTTTATGCTTCCGGCGTTGAGTTCTAGGTCCCTAGCTATTCGATCTGGTGTAGCAACGCCCTAGAGTGAAGCCTAGGTTGCCCGGAACGTAGAAATGACCATTACTTTCACACTGTTTGCAAATATACATTATATAAGATGAAAAAGGTGTTGTATTTCTATTGTGTTTTATGCTTCTGGCGTTGACTTCTTAGGCCTTAACTATTCGATCTGGTGGAGCAATGCCTCAGAGTTAAGTCTAAGATGCCCGAAACGTCAAAATGACCACTACCTTCAGGCTTGTTGCAATTATTCCTGTTATACGATGAAAAAACTGTTGTATTTTTATTGTATTTTCTGCTTCTGGCTTTGACTTCTAAGGTCCTAGCTATTCGATCTGGTGGGGCCATGTCCAAGAGTGAAACCTATGTTGCCCCGAACATAGAAATGAACATAACTTTCACATTGGCTGCAATTATTCGTTTTATACGATGGAAAAACTGTTGCATGTATTTTGTATTTGGTGCTTCTGGCGTTGACTTCTTAGGCCCTAACTATTCGATCTGGTTGGCCAGCGCCCTAGAGTGAAGCCTAGGTTGCCCGGAGCGCACTAATGACTATTACCTCCACACTGTTTGCAATTATTCCTGTTATACGATGGAAAAACTGTTGTATTTTTATTGTATTTTATGCGTCTGGCGTTGACTTCTTAGGCCCTAAATATTCGATCTGGTGGAGCAACGCCCTCGAGTGAAGCATAGGCTGCCCGGAACGTAGAAATGACCATTACCTTCAGAGTAGATACAATTATTCCTGTTATACGATGGAAAAGACTGTGGCATTTTTGTCGCACTTAATGCTTCTGGCGTTGACTTCTAAGGCCCTATCTATTCGATCTGGTGGAGCAATGCCTCAGAGTTAAATCCAGGATGCCCGGAACGTAGAAATGTCCTTCACTTTCACGCTGGTTGCCATTATTCGTTTTATACGATGGAAAATCTCTTGTATCTTTATTGTATTTTATGCTTCGGGTGTTGACTTCTATGGCCCTACATATTCGATCTGGTGGACCAACGCCCTACAGTGAAGCCCAGGTTGCCCTGAACGTAGATATGACCATGACATAAACACTGGTTGCAATTATTCGTTTTATACGATGGAAAAGCTGTTGTATTTATTTTGTACTTCATGCTTCTGGCGTTGACTCCGTAGACCCTGACTCTTCGATCTGGTGGAACAACGCCCTAGAGTGAAGCCTAGGTTGCCCGGAACGTAGAAAAGACCATCACATTCACACTGGTTGCAATTATTCCTGTTATACGATGGAAAAACTGTTGTATTTTGTTTGTACTTTATGCTTCCGGCGTTGATTTCTAAGGGCGTAGCTGTTCGATCTGGTGGAGCAACGCCCTAGAGTCAAGCCTAGGTTGCCCGGAACGTAGAAATGACCAGTACCTTCACACTGTTTGCAGTTATTCCTGTTATACGATGGAAAACCTGCTGTATTTATATTGTATTTTATGTTCCTGGCGTTGACTTCTTAAGCCCTAACTGTCCAATCTGGTGCAGCAACGCCCTAGAGTGAAGCCTAGGCTGTCCGGAACGTAGAAATGACCATATCTTTCACACTGGTTGCTATTATTCGTTTTATACGATGGAAAAACTGTTGTATTTATATTGTATTTTATGCTTCTGGCGTTGACTTCTTAGGCCCTAACTATTTGTTCTGGTGCCACAACGCCCTAGAGTTAAGCCTAGGTTGACCGAAAGGTAGAAATGACCATCACATTCACACAGGTTGCAATTACTCCTGTTATACGATGGCAAAACAGTTGTATCTTTGTTGTATTCTATGCTTCGGGCATTGACTTCTTCGCCCTACCTATTCGATCTGGTGGAGCAACGCCCTGGAGTGAAGCCTAGGTTGCCCGGAACGAAGAAATGACCATCTATTTCACACTGGTTGCAATTATTCCTTTTATACGGTGTAAAAAATGTTGTATTTTTATTGTATTTTATGCTTCGGGCGTTGACTACTAAGGCCCAAACTGTTCGCTCTGGTGGAGCAACGCCCTAGGGTGAAGCCTAGGTGGCCCGGAACGTAGAAATGACCATAACTTTCAAACTGGTTGCAAATATTCGTTTTATACGATGGAAAAACTGTTGCATTTTTATTGTATTTTCTGCTTCTGGCTTCGTCTTTTAAGGTCCTATCCACTCGATCTGGTGCGGCAACGTCCAAGATTGAAATCTATGTTGCTGGAACGTAGAAATGACCGTAACTTTCACACTGGTTCCAATTATTCGTTTTATACAATGGAAAAACAGTTGTATTTATATTGTATTTTATGCTTCTGGCGTTGACTTCGTAGGTCGTAGGTTTCGATGTGGTGGAGCAACGCCCTAGAGTAAAGCCTAGGTTGCCCGGAACGTAGAAATGACCATTACTTTCACACTGTTTGCAAATATACATTATATACGATGAAAAAGCTGTTGTATTTATATTGTATTTTATGCTTCTGGCGTTGACTTCTTAGGCCCTAACCCTTCGATCTGGTGGAGCAACGCCCTAGAGTGAAGCCTAGGTTGCCTGGAACGTAGAAATGACCATCACTTTCACACTGGTTGCAATTATTCGTTTTATACGATGGAAAAACTGATGTATTTATATTGTATTTTATGCTTCTGTCGTTCAATTCTAAGGCCCTAAATATTCGATGTGGTGGAGCAACGCCCTAGAGTGAAGCCTAGGTTTCCTGAAACGTAGAAATGACCGTTACTTTCTCACTGGTTGCAATTATTCATTCTATACGATGGAAAAACTGTTGCATATTTACTGTATTTTATGCTTCTGGCGTTGACTTCTAAGGTCCTAGCTATTCGATCTCGTGGGGCAACGCCCTATAGTGAAGCCTAGGTTGCCCGGAACGTAGAAATGACGATTACTTTCACACTGTTTGCAAATATACATTATATACGATGGAAAAGCTGTTGCATTTATATTGTATTTTATGCTTCTGGTGCTGACCTCTTAGGCCCTAACTATTGGATGTGGTGGAGTAACGCCCTAGAATGAAGCGTAGGTTGCCCGGAACGTAGAATGGACCATAACGTTCACACTGGTTGCAATTATTCGTTTTATACTATGGAAAGGCTGTTGTATTTATTTTGTATTTTATGCTTCTGGCGTTGACTTCTTAGGCACTAACTATTCGATCTGGTGGAGTAATGCCTCAGAGTTAAGTCTAGGATGCCCGAAACGACGAAATGATCATTAATTTCACACTGGTTGCAATTATTCATGCTATGCGAAGGAAAAACATTTGCATTTTTATTGTAATTTCTGCTTCCGGATTTGACTACTATGGCCGTAGCTATTCGATGTGGTGGAGCAACGAGCTAGAGTGAAGCCTAGGTTACCCGGAACGTAGAAATGACCAGTACATTCACACTGGTTGTGGTTACTCCTGTTATACGGTGGAAAAACTGTTGCATTTTTATTGTATTTTATGCTTCCGGCGTTGAATTCTAGGTCCCTAGCTGTTCGATCTGGTGTAGCAACGCCCTAGAGTGAAGCCTAGGTTGCCCGGAACGTAGAAACTACCATTACTTTCACACTGTTTGCAAATATACATTATATACGATGAAAAAGGTGTTGTATTTATATTGTGTTTTATGCTTCTGGCGTTGACTTCTTAGGCCCTAACTATTCGATCTGGTGGAGCAATGCCTCAGAGTTAAGTCTAAGATGCCCGAAACGTCGAAATGACCACTACCTTCACGCTTGTTGCAATTATTCCTGTTATACGATGGAAAAACTGTTGCGTTTTTATTGTACTTTATGCTTCTGGCGTTGACATCTAAGGCCGTAGCTATTCGATGTGGTGGAGCAACGACCTAGAGTGAAGCGTAGGTTGCCCGGAACGTAGAAATGACCATAACTTTCACACTGGATGCAATTATTCATTTTATACGATGGAAAAGCTGCTGTATCTATATTGTATTTTATGCTTCTCGCGTTGACTTCTTAGGCCCTAACTATTCGATCTGGTGGAGCAACGCCCTAGAGTGGAGCCTAGGTTGCCGGAACGTAGAAAGGACCATTACTTTCACGCTGTATGCAATTAATTATTTTAAACGATGGAAAAGCTGCTGTATTCATATTGTCTTTTATTCTCCTGGCGTTGACTTCTTAGGCCCTAGCTATTCGATCTGGTGGAGCAATGGCTCAGAGTAAAGCCTAGGTAGCCCGGGACGTAGAAGTGACTATCACTTTCACACTGGTTGCAATTATTCCAGATGTGCGATGGAAAAACTGTTGTATTTTTATTGTATTTTATGCTTCTGGCGTTGACTTCTAGTGGGCTAGCTATTCGATCTGCAGGAGCAACGCCCTAGTGTGAAGCATAGGTTGCCCGGAACGTAGAAATGACCAGTACTTTCACACTTGTTGCAATTATTCCTGTTATACGATGGAAAAGCTGTTGTATTTTTATTGTATTTTATGCGTCTGGCGTTGACTTCTAATGGGCTAGCTATTCGATCTGGAGAAGCAACGCCCTAGTGTGAAGCATAGGTTGCCCGGAACGTAGAAATGACCATCACTTTCACACTCGTTGCAATTATTCATTTTATACGATGGAAAAACTGTTGTATTTTTATTGTATTTTATCCTTCTGGCGTTGACTTCTTAGTCCGTAGCAATTCGATCTGGAGGAGCAACGGCCTAGGGTCAAGCCTAGGTTGCCCGGAACGTTGAAGTGACCATGACTTTCACACTGGTTGCTATTAGTCGTTTTATACGATGGAAAAACTGTTATATTTATTTTGTATTTTATGCTTCGGGCGTTGACTTCTAAGACCCTAACTGTTTGATGTGGTGGAGCAACGCCCTAGAGTGAAGCCTAGGTTGCCCGGAACGTAGAAATGACGATAACTTTCACACTGGTTGTTATTATTCGTTATATACGATGGAAAAACTGTTATATTTATATTGTATTTTATGCTTCTGTCGTTGACTTCTTAGGCCCTAGCTATTGGATCTGGTGGAACAACGCCCTAGAGTGAAGCCTAGGTAGCCTGGAACGTAGAAATGACCATCACTTTCACACGGGTTGCAATTATTCCTGTTATAGGATGGAAAAACTGTTGTATTTTTATTGTATTTTACGCTTCAGGCGTTGTCGTCTGAGGCCGTAGCTATTCGATGTGGTGGACCATCGCCCTAGGTTGACTCCTAGGTTGCCCGGAACGTAGAAATGACCATAACTTTCACACTGGTTGCAATTATTCGTTTTATACGATGGAAAAACTGTTGCATTTATATTGTATTTTATGCTTCTGGCGTTGACTTCGTAGGTCGTAGGTTTCGATGTGGTGGAGCAACGCCCTAGAGTAAAGCCTAGGTTGCCCGGAACGTAGAAATGACCATTACTTTCACACTGTTTGCAAATATACATTATATACGATGAAAAAGCTGTTGTATTTATATTGTATTTTATGCTTCTGGCGTTGACTTCTTAGGCCCTAACCCTTCGATCTGGTGGAGCAACGCCCTAGAGTGAAGCCTAGGTTGCCTGGAACGTAGAAATGACCATCACTTTCACACTGGTTGCAATTATTCCTGATATACGATGGAAAATCTGTTGTATCTTTTTTGTATTTTATGCTTCGGGCATTGACTTCTATGGCCCTACCTATTCGATCTGGTGGAACAACGCCCTAGGGTCAAGCCTAGGTTTCACGGAACGTAGGTATGACCATTACCTTCACACTGGTTGCAATTATTCCTGTTATACGATGGAAAAACTGTTGTACCTTTATTGTATTTTATGCTTCGGGCGCTGACTTCTAAGGCCCTAAATATTCGATGTGGTGGAGCAACGCCCTAGAGTGAAGCCTAGGTTTCCTGAAACGTAGAAATGACCGTTACTTTCTCACTGGTTGCAATTATTCATTCTATACGATGGAAAAACTGTTGCATATTTACTGTATTTTATGCTTCTGGCGTTGACTTCTAAGGTCCTAGCTATTCGATCTCGTGGGGCAACGCCCTATAGTGAAGCCTAGGTTGCCCGGAACGTAGAAATGACGATTACTTTCACACTGTTTGCAAATATACATTATATACGATGGAAAAGCTGTTGCATTTATATTGTATTTTATGCTTCTGGTGCTGACCTCTTAGGCCCTAACTATTGGATGTGGTGGAGTAACGCCCTAGAATGAAGCGTAGGTTGCCCGGAACGTAGAATGGACCATAACGTTCACACTGGTTGCAATTATTCGTTTTATACTATGGAAAGGCTGTTGTATTTATTTTGTATTTTATGCTTCTGGCGTTGACTTCTTAGGCACTAACTATTCGATCTGGTGGAGTAATGCCTCAGAGTTAAGTCTAGGATGCCCGAAACGACGAAATGATCATTAATTTCACACTGGTTGCAATTATTCATGCTATGCGAAGGAAAAACATTTGCATTTTTATTGTAATTTCTGCTTCCGGATTTGACTACTATGGCCGTAGCTATTCGATGTGGTGGAGCAACGAGCTAGAGTGAAGCCTAGGTTACCCGGAACGTAGAAATGACCAGTACATTCACACTGGTTGTGGTTACTCCTGTTATACGGTGGAAAAACTGTTGCATTTTTATTGTATTTTATGCTTCCGGCGTTGAATTCTAGGTCCCTAGCTGTTCGATCTGGTGTAGCAACGCCCTAGAGTGAAGCCTAGGTTGCCCGGAACGTAGAAACTACCATTACTTTCACACTGTTTGCAAATATACATTATATACGATGAAAAAGGTGTTGTATTTATATTGTGTTTTATGCTTCTGGCGTTGACTTCTTAGGCCCTAACTATTCGATCTGGTGGAGCAATGCCTCAGAGTTAAGTCTAAGATGCCCGAAACGTCGAAATGACCACTACCTTCACGCTTGTTGCAATTATTCCTGTTATACGATGGAAAAACTGTTGCGTTTTTATTGTACTTTATGCTTCTGGCGTTGACATCTAAGGCCGTAGCTTTTCGATGTGGTGGAGCAACGACCTAGAGTGAAGCGTAGGTTGCCCGGAACGTAGAAATGACCATAACTTTCACACTGGATGCAATTATTCATTTTATACGATGGAAAAGCTGCTGTATCTATATTGTATTTTACGCTTCTCGCGTTGACTTCTTAGGCCCTAACTATTCGATCTGGTGGAGCAACGCCCTAGAGTGGAGCCTAGGTTGCCGGAACGTAGAAAGGACCATTACTTTCACGCTGTATGCAATTAATTATTTTAAACGATGGAAAAGCTGCTGTATTCATATTGTCTTTTATTCTCCTGGCGTTGACTTCTTAGGCCCTAGCTATTCGATCTGGTGGAGCAATGGCTCAGAGTAAAGCCTAGGTAGCCCGGGACGTAGAAGTGACTATCACTTTCACACTGGTTGCAATTATTCCAGATGTGCGATGGAAAAACTGTTGTATTTTTATTGTATTTTATGCTTCTGGCGTTGACTTCTAGTGGGCTAGCTATTCGATCTGCAGGAGCAACGCCCTAGTGTGAAGCATAGGTTGCCCGGAACGTAGAAATGACCAGTACTTTCACACTTGTTGCAATTATTCCTGTTATACGATGGAAAAGCTGTTGTATTTTTATTGTATTTTATGCGTCTGGCGTTGACTTCTAATGGGCTAGCTATTCGATCTGGAGAAGCAACGCCCTAGTGTGAAGCATAGGTTGCCCGGAACGTAGAAATGACCATCACTTTCACACTCGTTGCAATTATTCATTTTATACGATGGAAAAACTGTTGTATTTTTATTGTATTTTATCCTTCTGGCGTTGACTTCTTAGTCCGTAGCAATTCGATCTGGAGGAGCAACGGCCTAGGGTCAAGCCTAGGTTGCCCGGAACGTTGAAGTGACCATGACTTTCACACTGGTTGCTATTAGTCGTTTTATACGATGGAAAAACTGTTATATTTATTTTGTATTTTATGCTTCGGGCGTTGACTTCTAAGACCCTAACTGTTTGATGTGGTGGAGCAACGCCCTAGAGTGAAGCCTAGGTTGCCCGGAACGTAGAAATGACGATAACTTTCACACTGGTTGTTATTATTCGTTATATACGATGGAAAAACTGTTATATTTATATTGTATTTTATGCTTCTGTCGTTGACTTCTTAGGCCCTAGCTATTGGATCTGGTGGAACAACGCCCTAGAGTGAAGCCTAGGTAGCCTGGAACGTAGAAATGACCATCACTTTCACACGGGTTGCAATTATTCCTGTTATAGGATGGAAAAACTGTTGTATTTTTATTGTATTTTACGCTTCAGGCGTTGTCGTCTGAGGCCGTAGCTATTCGATGTGGTGGACCATCGCCCTAGGTTGACTCCTAGGTTGCCCGGAACGTAGAAATGACCATAACTTTCACACTGGTTGCAATTATTCGTTTTATACGATGGAAAAACTGTTGCATTTATATTGTATTTTATGCTTCTGGCGTTGACTTCGTAGGTCGTAGGTTTCGATGTGGTGGAGCAACGCCCTAGAGTAAAGCCTAGGTTGCCCGGAACGTAGAAATGACCATTACTTTCACACTGTTTGCAAATATACATTATATACGATGAAAAAGCTGTTGTATTTATATTGTATTTTATGCTTCTGGCGTTGACTTCTTAGGCCCTAACCCTTCGATCTGGTGGAGCAACGCCCTAGAGTGAAGCCTAGGTTGCCTGGAACGTAGAAATGACCATCACTTTCACACTGGTTGCAATTATTCCTGATATACGATGGAAAATCTGTTGTACCTTTATTGTATTTTATGCTTCGGGCGCTGACTTCTAAGGCCCTAAATATTCGATGTGGTGGAGCAACGCCCTAGAGTGAAGCCTAGGTTTCCTGAAACGTAGAAATGACCATTAGTTTCACACTGTTTGCAAATATACATTATATACGATGAAAAAGGTGTTGTATTTCTATTGTGTTTTATGCTTCTGGCGTTGACTTCTTAGGCCCTAACTATTCGATCTGGTGGAGCAATGCCTCAGAGTTAAGTCTAAGATGCCCGAAACGTCAAAATGACCACTACCTTCAGGCTTGTTGCAATTATTCCTGTTATACGATGAAAAAACTGTTGTATTTTTATTGTATTTTCTGCTTCTGGCGTTGACTTCTAAGGTCCTAGCTATTCGATCTCGTGAGGCAACGCCCTATAGTGAAGCCTAGGTTGCCCGGAACGTAGAAATGACGATTACTTTCACACTGTTTGCAAATATACATTATATACGATGGAAAAGCTGTTGCATTTATATTGTATTTTATGCTTCTGGTGCTGACCTCTTAGGCCCTAACTATTGGATGTGGTGGAGTAACGCCCTAGAATGAAGCCTAGGTTGCCCGGAGCGCACTAATGACTATTACCTCCACACTGTTTGCAATTATTCCTGTTATACGATGGAAAAACTGTTGTATTTTTATTGTATTTTATGCGTCTGGCGTTGACTTCTTAGGCCCTAAATATTCGATCTGGTGGAGCAACGCCCTCGAGTGAAGCATAGGCTGCCCGGAACGTAGAAATGACCATTACCTTCAGAGTAGATACAATTATTCCTGTTATACGATGGAAAAGACTGTGGCATTTTTGTCGCACTTAATGCTTCTGGCGTTGACTTCTAAGGCCCTATCTATTCGATCTGGTGGAGCAATGCCTCAGAGTTAAATCCAGGATGCCCGGAACGTAGAAATGTCCTTCACTTTCACGCTGGTTGCCATTATTCGTTTTATACGATGGAAAATCTCTTGTATCTTTATTGTATTTTATGCTTCGGGTGTTGACTTCTATGGCCCTACATATTCGATCTGGTGGACCAACGCCCTACAGTGAAGCCCAGGTTGCCCTGAACGTAGATATGACCATGACATAAACACTGGTTGCAATTATTCGTTTTATACGATGGAAAAGCTGTTGTATTTATTTTGTACTTCATGCTTCTGGCGTTGACTCCGTAGACCCTGACTCTTCGATCTGGTGGAACAACGCCCTAGAGTGAAGCCTAGGTTGCCCGGAACGTAGAAAAGACCATCACATTCACACTGGTTGCAATTATTCCTGTTATACGATGGAAAAACTGTTGTATTTTGTTTGTACTTTATGCTTCCGGCGTTGATTTCTAAGGGCGTAGCTGTTCGATCTGGTGGAGCAACGCCCTAGAGTCAAGCCTAGGTTGCCCGGAACGTAGAAATGACCAGTACCTTCACACTGTTTGCAGTTATTCCTGTTATACGATGGAAAACCTGCTGTATTTATATTGTATTTTATGTTCCTGCCGTTGACTTCTTAGACCCTAACTATTCGATCTGGTGGAGCAATGCCACAGTGTTATATCTAAGATGCCCGGAACGTAGAAATGGCAGTCACTTTCAGACTGGTTGCAATTATTCGTTTTATACGATGGAAAAGCTGTTGTATTTATATTGTGTTTTATGCTTCTGGCGTTGACATATTAGGCCCTAACTATTCGATCTGGTGGAGCAACACCCTAGAGTGAATCCTAGGTTGCCCGGAATGTAGAAATGACCATAACTTTCACACCGGTTGAAATTCTTCGTTTTATACGATGGAAAAACTGTGGTATTTTTATTGTATTTGATGCTTCGGGCGTTGACCTCTAAGGCTCTAACTATTCGATCTGGTGGAGCAACGCCCTAGAGTGAAGCCTAGGTAGCCCGGAACATAGAAATGACCGTTACTTTCACACTGGTTGCATTTATTCATTTTATACGATGGAAAAACTGTGGCGTTTTTGTTGCACTTAATGCTTCTGGCGTTGACTTCTAAGGCCCTATCCATTCGATCTGGTGGAGCAATTTCTCAGAGTAAAATCTAGGATACCCGGAACGTAGAAATGACCAGTACTTTCACACTGTTTGCAGTTATTCATTTTATGCGATGAAAAAACTGTTCTATTTATATTGTATTTTATGCTTCTGGCGTTGACTTCTTAGGCCCTAACTATTCGATCTGGTGGAGCAACGCCCTAGAGCGGAGCCTAGGTTGCCCGGAACGTAGAAATGACCGTTACTTTCACACTGTTTGCAATTATTCATTTTATACGATGGAAAAACTGTTGTACTTATATTGTATTTTATTCTTCTGGCGTTGACTTCTAAGGCCCTAACTATTCAATCTGGTGGAACAACGCCCTAGAGTGAAACCTCGGTTGCCCGGAACGTACAAATGACCATAACTTTCACACTGGATGCAATTATTCGTTTTATACGATCGAGAAGCTGTTGTATTTATATCGCATTTTATTCTTCTGGCGTTGACTTCTTAGGCCCTAAATATTTGATCTGGTGGGGCAACGCCCTCGAGTGAAGCATAGGCTGCCCGGAACGTAGAAATGACCATTACCTTCACAGTAGATGCAATTATTCCTGTTATACGATGGAAAAACTGTGGTATTTTTGTTGCACTTAATGCTTCTGGCGTTGACTTCCAAGGCCCTATCTATTCCATCTGGTGGAGCAATGGCTCAGAGTAAAGCCTAGGTAGCCCGGAACGTAGAAGTGACTATCACGTTCACACTGGTTGCAATTATTCGTGTTGTACGATGGAAAAACTGATGTATTTTTGTTGTATTTTATGCGTCTGGCGTTGACTTCTAATGGGCTAGCTATTCGATCTGGAGGAGCAACGCCCTAGTGTGAAGCATAGGTTGCCCGGAACGTAGAAATGACCATTACCTTCACACTGGTATCAATCATTCCTGTTATACGATGGAAAAACGTTTGCATTTTTATTGTAATTTCTGCTTCCGGATTAGACTACTATGGCCGTAGCTATTCGATGTGGTGGAGCAACGAGCTAGAGTGAAGCCTAGGTTACCCGGAACGTAGAAATGACCAGTACTTTCACACTGGTTGTTGTTACTCCTGTTATACGGTGGAAAAACTGTTGCATTTTTATTGTATTTTATGCTTCCGGCGTTGAATTCTAGGTCCCTAGCTATTCGATCTGGTGTAGCAACGCCCTAGAGTGAAGCCTAGGTTGCCCGGAACGTAGAAATTACCATTACTTTCACACTGTTTGCAAATATACATTATATACGATGAAAAAGGTGTTGTATTTATATTGTGTTTTATGCTTCTGGCGTTGACTTCTTAGGCCCTAACTATTCGATCTGGTGGAGCAATGCCTCAGAGTTAAGTCTAAGATGCCCGAAACGTCGAAATGACCACTACCTTCACGCTTGTTGCAATTATTCCTGTTATACGATGGAAAAACTGTTGCGTTTTTATTGTACTTTATGCTTCTGGCGTTGACGTCTAAGGCCGTAGCTATTCGATGTGGTGGAGCAACGACCTAGAGTGAAGCGTAGGTTGCCCGGAACGTAGAAATGACCATAACTTTCACACTGGATGCAATTATTCATTTTATACGATGGAAAAGCTACTGTATCTATATTGTATTTTATGCTTCTCGCGTTGACTTCTTAGGCCCTAACTATTCGATCTGGTGGAGCAACGCCCTAGAGTGGAGCCTAGGTTGCCGGAACGTAGAAAGGACCATTACTTTCACGCTGTATGCAATTAATTATTTTATACGATGGAAAAGCTGCTGTATTCATATTGTCTTTTATTCTCCTGGTGTTGACTTCTTAGGCCCTAGCTATTCGATCTGGTGAACCATCGCCCTAGAGTGAAGCCTAGGATGCCCGGAAGGTAGAAATGACCATTACCTTCACACTGGTTGCAATTATTCCTGTCGTACGGTGGAAAAACTGTTGTATTTTTATTGTATTTTATGCGTCTGGCGTTGACTTCTAAGGCCCTATCTATTCGATCTGGTGGAGCAATGGCTCAGAGTAAAGCCTAGGTAGCCCGGGTCGTAGAAGTGACTATCACTTTCACACTGGTTGCAATTATTCCAGTTGTACGATGGAAAAACTGTTGTATTTTTATTGTATTTTATGCGTCTGGCGTTGACTTCTAATGGGCTAGCTATTCGATCTGCAGGAGCAACGCCCTAGTGTGAAGCATAGGTTGCCCGGAACGTAGAAATGACCAGTACTTTCACACTGGTTGCAATTATTCCTGTTATACGATGGAAAAGCTGTTGTATTTTTATTGTATTTTATGCGTCTGGCGTTGACTTCTAATGGGCTAGCTATTCGATCTGGAGAAGCAACGCCCTAGTGTGAAGCATAGGTTGCCCGGAACGTAGAAATGACCATCACTTTCACACTCGTTGCAATTATTCATTTTATACGATGGAAAAACTGTTGTATTTTTATTGTATTTTATCCTTCTGGCGTTGACTTCTTAGTCCGTAGCAATTCGATCTGGAGGAGCAACGGCCTAGGGTCAAGCCTAGGTTGCCCGGAACGTTGAAGTGACCATGACTTTCACACTGGTTGCTATTAGTCGTTTTATACGATGGAAAAACTGTTATATTTATTTTGTATTTTATGCTTCGGGCGTTGACTTCTAAGACCCTAACTGTTTGATGTGGTGGAGCAACGCCCTAGAGTGAAGCCTAGGTTGCCCGGAACGTAGAAATGACGATAACTTTCACACTGGTTGTTATTATTCGTTATATACGATGGAAAAACTGTTATATTTATATTGTATTTTATGCTTCTGTCGTTGACTTCTTAGGCCCTAGCTATTGGATCTGGTGGAACAACGCCCTAGAGTGAAGCCTAGGTAGCCTGGAACGTAGAAATGACCATCACTTTCACACGGGTTGCAATTATTCCTGTTATAGGATGGAAAAACTGTTGTATTTTTATTGTATTTTACGCTTCAGGCGTTGTCGTCTGAGGCCGTAGCTATTCGATGTGGTGGACCAACGCCCTAGGTTGACTCCTAGGTTGCCCGGAACGTAGAAATGACCATAAGTTTCACACTGGTTGCAATTATTCGTTTTATACGATGGAAAAACTGTTGCATTTTTATTGTATTTTCTGCTTCTGGCTTCGTCTTTTAAGGTCCTATCCACTCGATCTGGTGCGGCAACGTCCAAGATTGAAATCTATGTTGCTGGAACGTAGAAATGACCGTAACTTTCACACTGGTTCCAATTATTCGTTTTATACAATGGAAAAACAGTTGTATTTATATTGTATTTTATGCTTCTGGCGTTGACTTCGTAGGTCGTAGGTTTCGATGTGGTGGAGCAACACCCTAGAGTAAAGCCTAGGTTGCCCGGAACGTAGAAATGACCATTACTTTCACACTGTTTGCAAATATACATTATATACGATGAAAAAGCTGTTGTATTTATATTGTATTTTATGCTTCTGGCGTTGACTTCTTAGGCCCTAACCCTTCGATCTGGTGGAGCAACGCCCTAGAGTGAAGCCTAGGTTGCCTGGAACGTAGAAATGACCATCACTTTCACACTGGTTGCAATTATTCCTGATATACGATGGAAAATCTGTTGTATCTTTTTTGTATTTTATGCTTCGGGCATTGACTTCTATGGCCCTACCTATTCGATCTGGTGGAACAACGCCCTAGGGTCAAGCCTAGGTTTCACGGAACGTAGGTATGACCATTACCTTCACACTGGTTGCAATTATTCCTGTTATACGATGGAAAAACTGTTGTACCTTTATTGTATTTTATGCTTCGGGCGCTGACTTCTAAGGCCCTAAATATTCGATGTGGTGGAGCAACGCCCTATAGTGAAGCCTAGGTTGCCCGGAACGTAGAAATGACGATTACTTTCACACTGTTTGCAAATATACATTATATACGATGGAAAAGCTGTTGCATTTATATTGTATTTTATGCTTCTGGTGCTGACCTCTTAGGCCCTAACTATTGGATGTGGTGGAGTAACGCCCTAGAATGAAGCGTAGGTTGCCCGGAACGTAGAATGGACCATAACGTTCACACTGGTTGCAATTATTCGTTTTATACTATGGAAAGGCTGTTGTACTTATTTTGTATTTTATGCTTCTGGCGTTGACTTCTAAGGCACTAACTATTCGATCTGGTGGAGTAATGCCTCAGAGTTAAGTCTAGGATGCCCGAAACGACGAAATGATCATTAATTTCACACTGGTTGCAATTATTCATGCTATGCGAAGGAAAAACATTTGCATTTTTATTGTAATTTCTGCTTCCGGGTTTGACTACTATGGCCGTAGCTATTCGATGTGGTGGAGCAACGAGCTAGAGTGAAGCCTAGGTTACCCGGTACGTAGAAATGACCAGCACATTCACACTGGTTGTGGTTACTCCTGTTATACGGTGGAAAAACTGTTGCATTTTTATTGTATTTTATGCTTCCGGCGTTGAATTCTAGGTCCCTAGCTATTCGATCTGGTGTAGCAACGCCCTAGAGTGAAGCCTAGGTTGTCCGGAACGTAGAAATGACCATTACTTTCACACTGTTTGCAAATATACATTATATAAGATGAAAAAGGTGTTGTATTTCTATTGTGTTTTATGCTTCTGGCGTTGACTTCTTAGGCCTTAACTATTCGATCTGGTGGAGCAATGCCTCAGAGTTAAGTCTAAGATGCCCGAAACGTCAAAATGACCACTACCTTCAGGCTTGTTGCAATTATTCCTGTTATACGATGAAAAAACTGTTGTATTTTTATTGTATTTTCTGCTTCTGGCTTTGACTTCTAAGGTCCTAGCTATTCGATCTGGTGGGGCCATGTCCAAGAGTGAAACATATGTTGCCCCGAACATAGAAATGAACATAACTTTCACATTGGCTGCAATTATTCGTTTTATACGATGGAAAAACTGTTGCATGTATTTTGTATTTGGTGCTTCTGGCGTTGACTTCTTAGGCCCTAACTATTCGATCTGGTTGGCCAGCGCCCTAGAGTGAAGCCTAGGTTGCCCGGAGCGCACTAATGACTATTACCTCCACACTGTTTGCAATTATTCCTGTTATACGATGGAAAAACTGTTGTATTTTTATTGTATTTTATGCGTCTGGCGTTGACTTCTTAGGCCCTAAATATTCGATCTGGTGGAGCAACGCCCTCGAGTGAAGCATAGGCTGCCCGGAACGTAGAAATGACCATTACCTTCAGAGTAGATACAATTATTCCTGTTATACGATGGAAAAGACTGTGGCATTTTTGTCGCACTTAATGCTTCTGGCGTTGACTTCTAAGGCCCTATCTATTCGATCTGGTGGAGCAATGCCTCAGAGTAAAATCCAGGATGCCCGGAACGTAGAAATGTCCTTCACTTTCACGCTGGTTGCCATTATTCGTTTTATACGATGGAAAATCTCTTGTATCTTTATTGTATTTTATGCTTCGGGTGTTGACTTCTATGGCCCTACATATTCGATCTGGTGGACCAACGCCCTACAGTGAAGCCCAGGTTGCCCTGAACGTAGATATGACCATGACATAAACACTGGTTGCAATTATTCGTTTTATACGATGGAAAAGCTGTTGTATTTATTTTGTACTTCATGCTTCTGGCGTTGACTCCGTAGACCCTGACTCTTCGATCTGGTGGAACAACGCCCTAGAGTGAAGCCTAGGTTGCCCGGAACGTAGAAAAGACCATCACATTCACACTGGTTGCAATTATTCCTGTTATACGATGGAAAAACTGTTGTATTTTGTTTGTACTTTATGCTTCCGGCGTTGATTTCTAAGGGCGTAGCTGTTCGATCTGGTGGAGCAACGCCCTAGAGTCAAGCCTAGGTTGCCCGGAACGTAGAAATGACCAGTACCTTCACACTGTTTGCAGTTATTCCTGTTATACGATGGAAAACCTGCTGTATTTATATTGTATTTTATGTGCCTGCCGTTGACTTCTTAGACCCTAACTATTCGATCTGGTGGAGCAATGCCACAGTGTTATATCTAAGATGCCCGGAACGTAGAAATGGCAGTCACTTTCAGACTGGTTGCAATTATTCGTTTTATACGATGGAAAAGCTGTTGTATTTATATTGTGTTTTATGCTTCTGGCGTTGACATATTAGGCCCTAACTATTCGATCTGGTGGAGCAACACCCTAGAGTGAATCCTAGGTTGCCCGGAATGTAGAAATGACCATAACTTTCACACCGGTTGAAATTCTTCGTTTTATACGATGGAAAAACTGTGGTATTTTTATTGTATTTTATGCTTCGGGCGTTGACCTCTAAGGCTCTAACTATTCGATCTGGTGGAGCAACGCCCTAGAGTGAAGCCTAGGTAGCCCGGAACATAGAAATGACCGTTACTTTCACACTGGTTGCATTTATTCATTTTATACGATGGAAAAACTGTGGCGTTTTTGTTGCACTTAATGCTTCTGGCGTTGACTTCTAAGGCCCTATCCATTCGATCTGGTGGAGCAATTTCTCAGAGTAAAATCTAGGATACCCGGAACGTAGAAATGACCAGTACTTTCACACTGTTTGCAGTTGTTCATTTTATGCGATGAAAAAACTGTTCTATTTATATTGTATTTTATGCTTCTGGCGTTGACTTCTTAGGCCCTAACTATTCGATCTGGTGGAGCAACGCCCTAGAGCGGAGCCTAGGTTGCCCGGAACGTAGAAATGACCGTTACTTTCACACTGTTTGCAATTATTCATTTTATACGATGGAAAAACTGTTGTACTTATATTGTATTTTATTCTTCTGGCGTTGACTTCTAAGGCCCTAACTACTCAATCTGGTGGAACAACGCCCTAGAGTGAAACCTCGGTTGCCCGGAACGTACAAATGACCATAACTTTCACACTGGATGCAATTATTCGTTTTATACGATCGAGAAGCTGTTGTATTTATATCGCATTTTATTCTTCTGGCGTTGACTTCTTAGGCCCTAAATATTTGATCTGGTGGGGCAACGCCCTCGAGTGAAGCATAGGCTGCCCGGAACGTAGAAATGACCATTACCTTCACAGTAGATGCAATTATTCCTGTTATACGATGGAAAAACTGTGGTATTTTTGTTGCACTTAATGCTTCTGGCGTTGACTTCCAAGGCCCTATCTATTCCATCTGGTGGAGCAATGGCTCAGAGTAAAGCCTAGGTAGCCCGGAACGTAGAAGTGACTATCACGTTCACACTGGTTGCAATTCTTCGTGTTGTACGATGGAAAAACTGATGTATTTTTGTTGTATTTTATGCGTCTGGCGTTGACTTCTAATGGGCTAGCTATTCGATCTGGAGGAGCAACGCCCTAGTGTGAAGCATAGGTTGCCCGGAACGTAGAAATGACCATTACCTTCACACTGGTATCAATTATTCCTGTTATACGATGGAAAAACGTTTGCATTTTTATTGTAATTTCTGCTTCCGGCGTTGAATTCTAGGTCCCTAGCTATTCGATCTGGTGTAGCAACGCCCTAGAGTGAAGCCTAGGTTGCCCGGAACGTAGAAATTACCATTACTTTCACACTGTTTGCAAATATACATTATATACGATGAAAAAGGTGTTGTATTTATATTGTGTTTTATGCTTCTGGCGTTGACTTCTTAGGCCCTAACTATTCGATCTGGTGGAGCAATGCCTCAGAGTTAAGTCTAAGATGCCCGAAACGTCGAAATGACCACTACCTTCACGCTTGTTGCAATTATTCCTGTTACACGATGGAAAAACTGTTGCGTTTTTATTGTACTTTATGCTTCTGGCGTTGACGTCTAAGGCCGTAGCTATTCGATGTGGTGGAGCAACGACCTAGAGTGAAGCGTAGGTTGCCCGGAACGTAGAAATGACCATAACTTTCACACTGGATGCAATTATTCATTTTATACGATGGAAAAGCTACTGTATCTATATTGTATTTTATGCTTCTCGCGTTGACTTCTTAGGCCCTAACTATTCGATCTGGTGGAGCAACGCCCTAGAGTGGAGCCTAGGTTGCCGGAACGTAGAAAGGACCATTACTTTCACGCTGTATGCAATTAATTATTTTATACGATGGAAAAGCTGCTGTATTCATATTGTCTTTTATTCTCCTGGTGTTGACTTCTTAGGCCCTAGCTATTCGATCTGGTGAACCATCGCCCTAGAGTGAAGCCTAGGATGCCCGGAAGGTAGAAATGACCATTACCTTCACACTGGTTGCAATTATTCCTGTCGTACGGTGGAAAAACTGTTGTATTTTTATTGTATTTTATGCGTCTGGCGTTGACTTCTAAGGCCCTATCTATTCGATCTGGTGGAGCAATGGCTCAGAGTAAAGCCTAGGTAGCCCGGGTCGTAGAAGTGACTATCACTTTCACACTGGTTGCAATTATTTCAGTTGTACGATGGAAAAACTGTTGTATTTTTATTGTATTTTATGCGTCTGGCGTTGACTTCTAATGGGCTAGCTATTCGATCTGCAGGAGCAACGCCCTAGTGTGAAGCATAGGTTGCCCGGAACGTAGAAATGACCAGTACTTTCACACTGGTTGCAATTATTCCTGTTATACGATGGAAAAGCTGTTGTATTTTTATTGTATTTTATGCGTCTGGCGTTGACTTCTAATGGGCTAGCTATTCGATCTGGAGGAGCAACGCCCTAGTGTGAAGCATAGGTTGCCCGGAACGTAGAAATGACCATCACTTTCACACTCGTTGCAATTATTCATTTTATACGATGGAAAAACTGTTGTATTTTTATTGTATTTTATCCTTCTGGCGTTGACTTCTTAGTCCGTAGCTATTCGATCTGGAGGAGCAACGGCCTAGGGTCAAGCCTAGGTTCCCCGGAACGTTGAAGTGACCATGACTTTCACACTGGTTGCTATTAGTCGTTTTATACGATGGAAAAACTGTTATATTTATTTTGTATTTTATGCTTCGGGCGTTGACTTCTAAGGCCCTAACTGTTTGATGTGGTGGAGCAACGCCCTAGAGTGAAGCCTAGGTTGCCCGGAACGTAGAAATGACGATAACTTTCACACTGGTTGTTATTATTCGTTATATACGATGGAAAAACTGTTATATTTATATTGTATTTTATGTTTCTGTCGTTGACTTCTTAGGCCCTAGCTATTGGATCTGGTGGAACAACGCCCTAGAGTGAAGCCTAGGTTGCCTGGAACGTAGAAATGACCATCACTTTCACACGGGTTGCAATTATTCCTGTTATAGGATGGAAAGACTGTTGTATTTTTATTGTATTTTACGCTTCAGGCGTTGTCGTCTGAGGCCGTAGCTATTCGATGTGGTGGACCAACGCCCTAGGTTGACTCCTAGGTTGCCCGGAACGTAGAAATGACCATAACTTTCACACTGGTTGCAATTATTCGTTTTATACGATGGAAAAGCTGTTGTATTTATATCGTATTTTATGCTTCGGGCATTGACTTCTAAGGCCCTAACTATTCAATCTGTTGGAGCAACGCCCTAGGGTGAAGCCTAGGTTGCTCGGAAAGTAGAAATTACCATAAGTTTCATACTGGTTGTAATTATTCGTTTTATACGATGGAAAAACTGTTGTATTTATATTGTATTTTATGCTTCTGGCGTTGACTTCTAAGGCACTAACCATTCGATCTGGTGGAGCAACGCCCTAGAGTGAAGCCTAGGTTGCCCGGAACGTAGAATTGGCCATCACTTTCAAACTGGTTGCAATTAATCCTGTTATACGATGGAAAAGCTGTTGTATTTTTATTGCCTTTTATGCTTCGGGCGTTGACTTCTAAGGCCCTAACTATTCAATCTGTTGGAGTAATGCCCTAGGGTGAAACCTAGGTTGCCCGGAAAATATAAATGCCCATAAGTTTCATACTGGTTGCAATTACTCGTTTTAAACGATGGAAAAACTGTTGTATTTATATTGTATTTTATGCTTCTGGCGTTCACTTCTTAGGCCCGAACTATTCGATCTGGTGGAACAACGGCCGAGGGTGAAGCCTAGGTTGCCCGGAACGTATAAATGACCATAACTTTTACACTGGTAGCAATTATTCGTTTTATACAATGGAAAAACTGTTCTATTTATTTTGTATTTAATGCTTCGGCCGTTGGCTTCTAAGGCCCTAACTGTTTGATCTGGTGGAGCAACGACCTAGAGTGAAGCCTAGGTTGCCCGGAACGTAGAAGTGACCATAACTTTCACACTGGTTGCTATTATTCGTTTTATACGATGGAAAAACTGTTATATTTAGTTTGTATTTTATGCTTCGGGCGTTGACTTCTAAGACCCTAACTGTTTGATGTGGTGGAGCAACGCCCTAGAGTGAAGACTAGGTTGCCCGGAACGTAGAAATGACGATAACTTTCACACTGGTTGTTATTATTCGTTATATACGATGGAAAAACTGTTATATTTATATTGTATTTTATGCTTCTGTCGTTGACTTCTTAGGCCCTAGCTATTGGATCTGGTGGATCAACGCCCTGGAGTGAAGCCTAGGTTGCCTGGAACGTAGAAATGACCATCACTTTCACACGGGTTGCAATTATTCCTGTTATAGCATGGAAAGACTGTTGTATTTTTATTGTATTTTATGCTTCAGGCGTTGTCTTCTGAGACCGTAGCTATTCGATGTGGTGGACCAACGCCCTAGGTTGAATCCTAGGTTGCCCGGAACGTAGAAATGACCATAACTTTCACACTGGTTGCAATTATTCGTTTTATACGATGGAAAAGCTGTTGTATTTATATCGTATTTTATGCTTCGGGCATTGACTTCTAAGGCCCTGACTATTCAATCTGTTGGAGCAACGCCCTAGGGTGAAGCCTAGGTTGCTCGGAAAGTAGAAATGACCATAAGTTTCATACTGGTTGCAATTATTCGTTTTATATGATGGAAAAACTGTTGTATTTATATTGTATTTTATGCTTCTGGCGTTGACTTCTAAGGCACTAACCATTCGATCTGGTGGAGCAACGCCCTAGAGTGAAGCCTAGGTTGCCCGGAACGTAGAATTGGCCATCACTTTCAAACTGGTTGCAATTAATCCTGTTATACGATGGAAAAACTCTTGTATTTTTATTGCCTTTTATGCTTCGGGCGTTGACTTCTAAGGCCCTCACTGTTTGATGTGGTGGAGCAACGCCCTACAGTGAAGCCTAGGTTGCCCGGAACGTAGAAATGACCATAACTTTCACACTGGTTGCTATTATTCGTTATATACGATGGAAAAACTGTTATATTTATATTGTATTTTATGCTTGTGTCGTTGACTTCTTAGGCCCTAACTATTGGATCTGGTGGAACAACGCCCTAGAGTGAAGCCTACGTTGCCTGGAACGTAGAAATGACCATCACTTTCACACGGGTTGCAATTATTCCTGTTATAGGATGGAAAGACTGTTGTATTTTTATTGTATTTTATGATTCAGGCGTTGACTTCTGAGGCCGTAGCTATTCGATGTGGTGGACCAACGCCCTAGGTTGAATCGTAGGTTGCCCGGAACGTAGAAATGACCATAACTTTCACACTGGTTGCAATTATTCGTTTTATACGATGGAAAAGCTGTTGTATTTATATCGTATTTTATGCTTCGGGCATTGACTTCTAAGGCCCTAACTATTCAATCTGTTGGAGCAACGCCCTAGGGTGAAGCCTAGGTTGCTCGGAAAGTAGAATTGACCATAAGTTTCATACTGGTTGCAATTATTCGTTTTATACAATGGAAAAACTGTTGTATTTATATTGTATTTTATGCTTCTGGCGTTGACTTCTAAGGCACTAACCATTCGATCTGGTGGAGCAACGCCGTAGAGTGAAGCCTAGGTTGCCCGGAACGTAGAATTGGCCATCACTTTCAAACTGGTTGCAATTAATCCTGTCATACGATGGAAAAACTGTTGTATTTTTATTGCCATTTATGCTTCGGGCGTTGAATTCTAAGTCCCTAGCTATTCGATATGATGGAGCAACGCCCTAGAGTGAAACCTAGGTTACCCGGAACGTAGAAATGACCAGTACTTTCATACTGTTTGCAGTTATTCCTGTTATACTATGGAAAAACTTTTGCATCTGTATTGTATTTTATGCTTCTGGCGTTGACTTCTAAGGCACTAACTATTCGATCTGGTGGAGCAACTCCATAGAATGCAGCCGAGGTTGCCCGGAACGTAGAATTGTGCATCACTTTCAAACTGGTTGCAATTATTCCTGTTATATGATGGAAACACTGTTGTATTTTTATTGCATTTTATGCGTCGGGCGTTGACTTCTAAGGCCCTAGCTATTCAATCTGTAAAAGCAACGCCCTAGGGTGAAGCCTAGGTAGCTCGGAAAGTAGAAATGACCATAAGTTTCATACTGGTTTCAATTATTCGTTTTATACGATGGAAAAACTGTTGTATTTATATTGTGCTTTATGTTTCTGGCGTTGAATTCTAAGTCCATAGCTATTCGATCAGGTGGAGCAACGCCCTAGAGTGAAGCCTAGGTTGCCCGGAACGTTGAAATGACCATTACTTTCACACTGTTTGCAATTATTCATTTTATACGATGTAAAAGCTGTTGTATTTATATTGTATTTTATGCTTCTGGGGTTGACTTCTTAGGCCCTAACAATTCGATCTGGTGGAACAACGCCCTAGAGTGAAGCCTAGGTTGCCTGGAACGTACAAATGACCATCACTTTCACACGGGTTGCTATTATTCCTGTTATAGGATGGAAAGACTGTTGTATGTTTATTGTATTTTATGCTTCAGGCGTTGACTTCTGAGGCCGTAGCTATTCGATGTGGTGGAAGAACGCCATAGAGTGTAGCCTAGGTTGCCCGGAACGTAGAAATGACCATAACTTTCATACTGGTTGCTATTATTCGTTTTATACGATGGAAATACTGTTGTATTTATATTGTATTTTATGCTTCTGGCGTTGACTTCTAAGGCACAAACTATTCCATCTGGTGGAGCAATGCCCTAGAGTGAAGCCTAGGTTGCCCGGAACGTAGAAATGATAATCACTTTCAAACTGGTTGAATTTTTCCTGTTATATGATGGAAAAACTGTTGTATTTTTATTGCATCTTATGCTTCGGGCATTGACTTCTAAGGTCCTAACTATTCGATCTGGTGGAACAACTCCTTGGGGTGGAGCCTAGGTTGCCGGGAACGTAGAAATGACCATAACATTCACAGTGGTCGCTATTATTCGTTTTATACGATGGAGAAACTGTTATATTTATATTGTATTTTATGCTTCTGGCTCTGCCTTCTTAGGCCCTAGCTGCCCGATCAGGTGGAACAACGCCCTAGAGTCTAGCCTAGGTTGCCCGGAACGTAGAAATGACCATAACTTTCACACTGGTTGCTATTATTCGTTCTATACGATGTAAAAACTGTTATATTTAAATTGTATCTTATGCTTCAGGCGTTGACTTTTTAGGCCCTAACAATTCGATCTGGTGGAACAACGCCCTAGAGTGAAGCCTAGGTTGCCTGGTACGTACAAATGACCATCACTTTCACACGGGTTGCAATTATTCCTGTTATAGGATGAAAGGACTGTTGTATTTTTATTGTATTTTATGCTTCAGGCGTTGACTTCTGAGGCCGTAGCTATTCGATGTGTTGGAAGAACGCCATAGAGTGAAGCCTAGGTTGCTCGAAATGTAGAAATGACCATAACGTTCACACTGGTTGCAATTATTCATTCTATACGATGGAAAAACTGTTGTACTTATATTGTATTTTATTCTTAAGGCGTTGAATTCTAAGTCCCTAGCTATTCCATATGGTGGAGCAACGCCCTAGAGTAAAACCTAGGTTACGCGGAAAGTAGAAATGACCAGTACTTTCATACTGTTTGCAGTTATTCGTTTTATACGGTGTAAAGGCTGTTGTGTTTATTTTGTATTTTATTCTTCTGGTGTTGACTTCTTAAGCCCTAACTATTCGATCTGGTGGAACAACGCCGTAGAGTGAAGCCTCGGTTGCCCGGAACGTAGAAATGACCATTACTTTCACACTGTTTGCAATTATTCCTTTTATAAGATGGAAAAACCTTTGTATTTATATCGTATTTTATGCTTCTGGCGTTGACTTCTAGGGACCTAACTATTCGATCTGGTGGAGCAACGCCCTAGAGTGAAGCCTAGGTTCCTCGGAATGTAGAAATGACCATAACTTTCACACTGGTTGCAATTATTCGTTTTATACGATGGAAAAACTGTTGTATATTTATTGCATTTTATGCTTCGGGCATTGACTTCTAAGGCCCTAACTATTCAATCTGTTGGAGCAACGCCCTTGGGTGAAACCTAGGTTGCCCGGAACGTAGAAATGACCATAACTTTCACACTGGTTACAATTATTCGTTTTATACGATGGAAAAGCTGTTGTATTTATATCGTATTTTATGCTTCTGGCGTTGACTTCTTAGGCCCTAACTATTCCATCTGGTGGAACAACGCCATAGGGTGAAGCCTAGGTTGCCCGGAAAGTAGAAATGACCATTACTTTCACACTGGTAGCAATTATTCGTTTTATACGATGGAAAGACTGTTCTATTTATTTTATATTTTATGCTTCGGGCGTTGACATCTAAGACCCTAACTATTCGATCTGGTGGAGCAACGCCCTAGAGCGAAGCCTAGGTTGCCCGGTACGTAGAAATGACCATCACTTTCATACTGGTTGCAATTATTCGTTTTATATGATGGAAAAACTGTTGTATTTATATTGTATTTTATGATTCTGGCGTTCACTTCTTAGGCCCTAACTACTCGATCTGGTGGAACAACGCCCTAGGGTGAAGCCTAGGTTGCCCGGAACGTAGAAATGACCATAACCTTTACACTGCTAGCATTTATTCGTTTTATACAATGGAAAAACTGTCCTATTTATTTTGCATTTTATCCTTCGGGCGTTGACTTCTAAGGCCCTAACTGATTGATCTGGAGGAGCAACGCCCTAGAGTGAAGCCTAGATTGCCCGGAACGTTGAAATGACCATAAATTTCACACTGGTTGCTAATATTCATCTTATA
Organism: Calliopsis andreniformis; assembly: GCF_051401765.1. Lineage (NCBI taxonomy): Eukaryota > Metazoa > Arthropoda > Insecta > Hymenoptera > Andrenidae > Calliopsis > Calliopsis andreniformis. The sequence continues at coordinate 11,476,929 of NW_027480431.1, read as the reverse complement.
CGATGGAAAAACTGTTATATTTATATTGTATTTTATACTTATGGCGTTGAATTCTAAGTCCCAAGCTATTTGATCTGGTGGAGCAACGCCCTAAAGTGAAACCTAGGTTACCCGGAACGTAGAAATGACCAGTACTTTCACACTGTTTGCAGTTATTCCTGTTATACGATGGAAAAACTGTTGCATCATTATTGTATTTTATGCTTCTGGCGTTGACTTCTAAGGCCCTAACTATTCGATCAGGTGGAGCAACGCCCCAGAGTGAAACCTAGGTTGCTCGAAATGTAGAAATGACCATAACGTTCACACTGGTTGCAATTATTCATTCTATACGATGGAAAAACTGTTGTACTTATATTGTATTTTATTCTTAAGGCGTTGAATTCTAAGTCCCTAGCTATTCCATATGGTGGAGCAACGCCCTAGAGTAAAACCTAGGTTACGCGGAAAGTAGAAATGACCAGTACTTTCATACTGTTTGCAGTTATTCCTGTTATACGATGGAAAAACTTTTGCATCTATATTGTATTTTATGCTTCTGGCGTTGACTTCTAAGGCCCTAGCTATTCGATTTGGTGGAGCAACGCCCTAGAGTGGGGCCTAGGTTGCCCGGTACGTAGAAATGTCCATTACTTTCACACTGTTTGCAAATATACATTATATACGATGGAAAATCTGTTGTATTTATGTTGCATTTTATGCTTCTGGCGCTGACTTCTTAGGCCCTAACTATTTTATCTGGTGGAGCAACGCCCTAAAGTGAAGCCTAGGTTGCCCGGAACGTAGAAGTGACCATAACTTCCACACTGGTTGCTATCATTCGTTTTATATGATGGAAAAACTGTGTATCTATATTGTATTTTATGCTTCTGGCGTTGACTTCTAAGGCCGTAGCTATTCGATGTGTTGGAAGAACGCCATAGAGTGAAGCCTAGGTTGCCCGGAACGTAGAAATGACCACAACTTTTACACTGGTAGCAATTATTCGTTTTATACAATGGAAAAACTGTTCTATTTATTTTGTATTTAATGCTTCGGGCGTTGACTTCTTAGGCCCTAACTATTCGATCTGGTGGAAGAACGCCCTAGTGTGAAGCCTAGGTTGCCCGGAAGGTAGAAATGACCATAACTTTCACACTGGTTGCAATTATTCGTTTTATACGATGGAAAAACTGTTCTATTTATTTTGTATTTTATGCTTCGGGCGTTGACTTCTTAGGCCCTAACTATTCGATCTGGTGGAACAACACCCTAGAGTGAAGCCTAGGTTGCCTGGAACGTAGAAATGACCATCACTTTTACACGGGTTGCAATTATTCCTGTTATAGGATGGAAAGACTGCTGTATTTTTATTGTATTTTATGCTTCTCGCGTTGACTTCTAACGCCCTAACTATTCGATCAGGTGGAGCAACGCCCTAGAGTGAAACCTAGGTTGCTCGAAATGTAGAAATGACCATAACTTTCACACTGGTTGCAATTATTCATTTTATACCATGGAAAAACTGTTGTACTTATATTGTATTTTATCCTTATGGCGTTGAATTCTAAGTCCCTAGCTATTCGATATGATGGAGCAACGCCCTAGAGTGAAACCTAGGTTACCCGGAACGTAGAAATGACCAGTACTTTCATACTGTTTGCAGTTATTCCTGTTATACTATGGAAAAACTTTTGCATCTGTATTGTATTTTATGCTTCTGGCGTTGACTTCTAAGGCACTAGCTATTCGATCTGGTGGAGCAACTCCATAGAATGCAGCCGAGGTTGCCCGGAACGTAGAATTGTGCATCACTTTCAAACTGGTTGCAATTATTCCTGTTATATGATGGAAACACTGTTGTATTTTTATTGCATTTTATGCGTCGGGCGTTGACTTCTAAGGCCCTATCTATTCAATCTGTAAAAGCAACGCCCTAGGGTGAAGCCTATGTTGCTCGGAAAGTAGAAATGACCATAAGTTTCATACTGGTTTCAATTATTCGTTTTATACGATGGAAAAACTGTTGTATTTATATTGTGCTTTATGTATCTGGCGTTGAATTCTAAGTCCATAGCTATTCGATCTGGTGGAGCAACGCCCTAGAGTGAAGCCTAGGTTGCCCGGAACGTAGAAATGACCATTACTTTCACACTGTTTGCAATTATTCATTTTATACGATGTAAAAGCTGTTGTATTTATATTGTATTTTATGCTTCTGGGGTTGACTTCTTAGGCCCTAACAATTCGATCTGGTGGAACAACGCCCTAGAGTGAAGCCTAGGTTGCCTGGAACGTACAAATGACCATCACTTACACACGGGTTGCTATTATTCCTGTTATAGGATGGAAAGACTGTTGTATGTTTATTGTATTTTATGCTTCAGGCGTTGACTTCTGACGCCGTAGCTATTCGATGTGGTGGAAGAACGCCATAGAGTGTAGCCTAGGTTGCCCGGAACGTAGAAATGACCATAACTTTCATACTGGAGGCAATTATTCGTTTTATATGATGGAAAAACTGTTGTATTTATATTGTATTTTATGCTGCTGGCGTTCAGTTCTTAGGCCCTAACTATTCGATCTGGTGGCACAACGCCCTGGGGTGAAGCCTAGGTTGCCCGGAACGTAGAAATGACCATAACTTTCACACTGGTTGCTATTATTCGTTTTATACGATGGAAATACTGTTGTATTTATATTGTATTTTATGCTTCTGGCGTTGACTTCTAAGGCACAAACTATTCCATCTGGTGGAGCAATGCCCTAGAGTGAAGCCTAGGTTGCCCGGAACGTAGAAATGACCATCACTTTCAAACTGGTTGAATTTTTCCTGTTATATGATGGAAAAACTGTTGTATCTTTATTGCATCTTATGCTTCGGGCATTGACTTCTAAGGTCCTAACTATTCGATCTGGTGGAACAACTCCTTGGGGTGGAGACTAGGTTGCCGGGAACGTAGAAATGACCATAACTTTCACACTGGTTGCTATTATTCCTGTTATAGGATGGAAAGACTGTTGTATTTTTATTGTATTTTATGCTTCAGGCGTTGACTTCTGACGCCGTAGCTATTCGATGTGGTGGAAGAACGCCATAGAGTGTAGCCTAGGTTGCCCGGAAGGTAGAAATGACCATAACTTTCATACTGGTGGCAATTATTCGTTTTATATGATGGAAAAACTGTTGTATTTATATTGTATTTTATGCTGCTGGCGTTCAGTTCTTAGGCCCTAACTATTCGATCTGGTGGCACAACGCCCTAGGGTGAAGCCTAGGTTGCCCGGAACGTAGAAATGACCATAACCTTTACACTGCTAGCATTTATTCGTTTTATACAATGGAAAAACTGTCCTATTTATTTTGCATTTTATCCTTCGGGCGTTGACTTCTAAGGCCCTAACTGATTGATCTGGAGGAGCAACGCCCTAGAGTGAAGCCTAGATTGCCCGGAACGTTGAAATGACCATAAATTTCACACTGGTTGCTAATATTCATCTTATACGATGGAAAAACTGTTATATTTATATTGTATTTTATACTTATGGCGTTGAATTCTAAGTCCCAAGCTATTTGATCTGGTGGAGCAACGCCCTAAAGTGAAACCTAGGTTACCCGGAACGTAGAAATGACCAGTACTTTCACACTGGTTGCAGTTATTCCTGTTATACGATGGAAAAACTGTTGCATCATTATTGTATTTTATGCTTCTGGCGTTGACTTCTAAGGCCCTAACTATTCGATCAGGTGGAGCAACGCCCCAGAGTGAAACCTAGGTTGCTCGAAATGTAGAAATGACCATAACGTTCACACTGGTTGCAATTATTCATTCTATACGATGGAAAAACTGTTGTACTTATATTGTATTTTATTCTTAAGGCGTTGAATTCTAAGTCCCTAGCTATTCCATATGGTGGAGCAACGCCCTAGAGTAAAACCTAGGTTACGCGGAAAGTAGAAATGACCAGTACTTTCATACTGTTTGCAGTTATTCCTGTTATACGATGGAAAAACTTTTGCATCTATATTGTATTTTATGCTTCTGGCGTTGACTTCTAAGGCCCTAGCTATTCGATTTGGTGGAGCAACGCCCTAGAGTGGGGCCTAGGTTGCCCGGTACGTAGAAATGTCCATTACTTTCACACTGTTTGCAAATATACATTATATACGATGGAAAATCTGTTGTATTTATGTTGCATTTTATGCTTCTGGCGCTGACTTCTTAGGCCCTAACTATTTTATCTGGTGGAGCAACGCCCTAAAGTGAAGCCTAGGTTGCCCGGAACGTAGAAGTGACCATAACTTCCACACTGGTTGCTATCATTCGTTTTATATGATGGAAAAACTGTGTATCTATATTGTATTTTATGCTTCTGGCGTTGACTTCTAAGGCCGTAGCTATTCGATGTGTTGGAAGAACGCCATAGAGTGAAGCCTAGGTTGCTCGGAACGTAGAAATGACCACAACTTTTACACTGGTAGCAATTATTCGTTTTATACAATGGAAAAACTGTTCTATTTATTTTGTATTTAATGCTTCGGGCGTTGACTTCTTAGGCCCTAACTATTCGATCTGGTGGAACAACACCCTAGAGTGAAGCCTAGGTTGCCTGGAACGTAGAAATGACCATCACTTTTACACGGGTTGCAATTATTCCTGTTATAGGATGGAAAGACTGCTGTATTTTTATTGTATTTTATGCTTCTCGCGTTGACTTCTAACGCCCTAACTATTCGATCAGGTGGAGCAACGCCCTAGAGTGAAACCTAGGTTGCTCGAAATGTAGAAATGACCATAACTTTCACACTGGTTGCAATTATTCATTTTATACCATGGAAAAACTGTTGTACTTATATTGTATTTTATCCTTATGGCGTTGAATTCTAAGTCCCTAGCTATTCGATATGATGGAGCAACGCCCTAGAGTGAAACCTAGGTTACCCGGAACGTAGAAATGACCAGTACTTTCATACTGTTTGCAGTTATTCCTGTTATACTATGGAAAAACTTTTGCATCTGTATTGTATTTTATGCTTCTGGCGTTGACTTCTAAGGCACTAGCTATTCGATCTGGTGGAGCAACTCCATAGAATGCAGCCGAGGTTGCCCGGAACGTAGAATTGTGCATCACTTTCAAACTGGTTGCAATTATTCCTGTTATATGATGGAAACACTGTTGTATTTTTATTGCATTTTATGCGTCGGGCGTTGACTTCTAAGGCCCTATCTGTTCAATCTGTAAAAGCAACGCCCTAGGGTGAAGCCTATGTTGCTCGGAAAGTAGAAATGACCATAAGTTTCATACTGGTTTCAATTATTCGTTTTATACGATGGAAAAACTGTTGTATCTATATTGTGCTTTATGTATCTGGCGTTGAATTCTAAGTCCATAGCTATTCGATCTGGTGGAGCAACGCCCTAGAGTGAAGCCTAGGTTGCCCGGAACGTAGAAATGACCATTACTTTCACACTGTTTGCAATTATTCATTTTATACGATGTAAAAGCTGTTGTATTTATATTGTATTTTATGCTTCTGGGGTTGACTTCTTAGGCCCTAACAATTCGATCTGGTGGAACAACGCCCTAGAGTGAAGCCTAGGTTGCCTGGAACGTACAAATGACCATCACTTACACACGGGTTGCTATTATTCCTGTTATAGGATGGAAAGACTGTTGTATGTTTATTGTATTTTATGCTTCAGGCGTTGACTTCTGACGCCGTAGCTATTCGATGTGGTGGAAGAACGCCATAGAGTGTAGCCTAGGTTGCCCGGAACGTAGAAATGACCATAACTTTCATACTGGAGGCAATTATTCGTTTTATATGATGGAAAAACTGTTGTATTTATATTGTATTTTATGCTGCTGGCGTTCAGTTCTTAGGCCCTAACTATTCGATCTGGTGGCACAACGCCCTGGGGTGAAGCCAAGGTTGCCCGGAACGTAGAAATGACCATAACTTTCACACTGGTTGCTATTATTCGTTTTATACGATGGAAATACTGTTGTATTTATATTGTATTTTATGCTTCTGGCGTTGAATTCTAAGGCACAAACTATTCCATCTGGTGGAGCAATGCCCTAGAGTGAAGCCTAGGTTGCCCGGAACGTAGAAATGACCATCACTTTCAAACTGGTTGAATTTTTCCTGTTATATGATGGAAAAACTGTTGTATTTTTATTGCATCTTATGCTTCGGGCATTGACTTCTAAGGTCCTAACTATTCGATCTGGTGGAACAACTCCTTGGGGTGGAGACTAGGTTGCCGGGAACGTAGAAATGACCATAACTTTCACACTGGTTGCTATTATTCCTGTTATAGGATGGAAAGACTGTTGTATTTTTATTGTATTTTATGCTTCAGGCGTTGACTTCTGACGCCGTAGCTATTCGATGTGGTGGAAGAACGCCATAGAGTGTAGCCTAGGTTGCCCGGAAGGTAGAAATGACCATAACTTTCATACTGGTGGCAATTATTCGTTTTATATGATGGAAAAACTGTTGTATTTATATTGTATTTTATGCTGCTGGCGTTCAGTTCTTAGGCCCTAACTATTCGATCTGGTGGCACAACGCCCTGGGGTGACGCCTAGGTTGCCCGGAACGTAGAAATGACCATAACTTTCACACTGGTCGCTATTATTCGTTTTATACGATGGAGAAACTGTTATATTTATATTGTATTTTATGCTTCTGGCTTTGCCTTCTTAGGCCCTAGCTGCCCGATCAGGTGGAACAACGCCCTAGATTCAAGCCTAGGTTGCCCGGAACGTAGAAATGACCATAACTTTCACACTGGTTGATATTATTCGTTCTATACGATGGAAAAACTGTTATATTTAAATTGTATCTTATGCTTCAGGCGTTGACTTTTTAGGCCCTAACAATTCGATCTGGTGGAACAACGCCCTAGAGTGAAGCCTAGGTTGCCTGGTACGTACAAATGACCATCACTTTCACACGGGTTGCAATTATTCCTGTTATAGGATGAAAAGACTGTTGTATTTTTATTGTATTTTATGCTTCAGGCGTTGACTTCTGAGGCCGTAGCTATTCGATGTGTTGGAAGAACGCCATAGAGTGAAGCCTAGGTTGCCCGGAACGTAGAAATGACCATAACTTTCATACTGGTGGCAATTATTCGTTTTATATCATGGAAAAACTGTTGTATTTATATTGTATTATATGCTGCTGGCGTTCAGTTCTTAGGCACTAACTATTCGATCTGGTGGCACAACGCCCTGGGGTGCAGCCTAGGTTGCCCGGAACGTAGAAATGACCATCACTTTCAAACTGGTTGCTATTATTCCTGTTATATGATGGAAAAACTGTTGTATTTTTATTGCATTTTGTACTTCGGGCATTGACTTCTAAGGCCCTAATTATTCAATTTGTTGCAGCAACGAACTAGGGTGTAGCCTAGGTTGCCCGGAACGTCGAAATGACCATAACTTTCATACTGGTGGCAATTATTCGTTCTATATGATGGAAAAACTGTTGTACTTATATTGTATTTTATGCTGCTGGCGTTCACTTCTTAGGCCCTAACTATTCGATCTGGTCGAACAACGCCCTGGGATGAAGCCTAGGTTGCCCGGAACGTAGAAATTACCATAACTTCCACACTGATAGCAATTATTCGTCTTATACGATGGAACAACTGTTCTATTTATTTTGTATTTCGTGCTTCGGGCGTTGACTTCTAAGGCCCTAACTATTCAGTCTGTTGGAACAACGCCCTAGGGTGAAGCCTAGGTTGCCCGGAACGTAGAAATGACCATAACTTTCACACCGGTAGCAATTATTCGTTTTATGCGGTAGAAAAACTGTTATATTAATATTGCATTTTATGCTTCTGGCTTCGACTTCTAAGGTCCTAGCTATTCGATCTGGTGGAGCAACGCCCTAGGGTGAAGCCTAGGTTGCCCGGCAAGTAGAAATGACGTTAACTTTCACACTGGTTGCTATTATTCGTTCTATACGATGGAAAAACTGTTATATTTATATTGTATCTTATGCTTCTGGCGTTGACTTCTTAGGCCCTAACAATTCGATTTGGTGGAACAACGACCTAGAGTGAGGCCTAGGTTGCCCGGAACGTAGAAATGACCATAACTTTCACACTGGTTGCTATTATTCGTTCTATACGATGGAAAAACTGTTATATTTATATTGTATCTTATGCTTCGGGCGTTGACTTCTAAGGCCCTAGCTGTTTGATCTGGTGGAGCAACGCCCTAGAGTGAAGCCTAGGTTGCCCGGAACGTAGAAATGACCATAACTTTCATACTGGTGGCAATTATTCGTTTTATATGACGGAAAAACTGTTGTATTTATATTGTATTTTATGCTGCTGGCGTTCAGTTCTTAGGACCTAACTATTCGATCTGGTGGCACTACGCCCTGGGGTGAAGCCTAGGTTGCCCGGAACGTAGAAATGACCATAACTTTCACACTGGTTGCTATTATTCGTTTTATACGATGGAAGAACTGTTGTATTTTTATTGCATTTTATGCTTCGGTCATTGACTTCTAAGGTCCTAACTATTCCATCTGTTGGAGCAACGCCCTAGGGTAAAGTCTAGGTTGCCCGGAAAGTAGAAATGACAATAACTTTCATACTGGTTGCAATTACTCGTTTCAAACGATTGAAAAGCTGTTGTATTTATATTGTATTTTATGCTTCTGGCGTTCACTTCTTAGGCCCTGACTATCCGATCTGGTGGAACAACGCTCTATGGTGAAGCCTAGGTTGACCGGAACGTAGAAATGACCATCACTTTCAAACAGGTTGCAATTAATCCTTTTATACGATGGAAAAACTGTTGCATTTTTATTGTATTTTATGCTGCTGGCGTTCAGTTCTTAGGCCCTAACTATTCGATCTGGTGGCACAACGACCTAGAGTGAGGCCTAGGTTGCCCGGAACGTAGAAATGACCATAACTTTCACACTGGTTGCTATTATTCGTTCTATACGATGGAAAAACTGTTATATTTATATTGTATCTTATGCTTCGGGCGTTGACTTCTTAGGCCCTAACTATTCGATCTGGTCGAACAACGCCCTGGGATGAAGCCTAGGTTGCCCGGAACGTAGAAATTACCATAACTTCCACACTGATAGCAATTATTCGTCTTATACGATGGAACAACTGTTCTATTTATTTTGTATTTCGTGCTTCGGGCGTTGACTTCTAAGGCCCTAACTATTCAGTCTGTTGGAACAACGCCCTATGGTGAAGCCTAGGCTGACCGGAACGTAGAAATGACCATAACTTTCACACTGGTTGCTATTATTCGTTTTATACGATGGAAAAACTGTTGTATTTATATTGTATTTTATGCTTCTGGCGTTGACTTCTAAGGCCCAAACTATTCCATCTGGTGGAACAACGCACTAGAGTGAAGCCGAGGTTGCCCGGAACGTAGAAATGACCATCACTTTCAAACTGGTTGCTATTATTCCTGTTATATGTTGGAAAAACTGTTGTATTTTTATTGCATTTTGTACTTCGGGCATTGACTTCTAAGGCCCTAATTATTCAATCTGTTGGAGCAACGAACTAGGGTGTAGCCTAGGTTGCCCGGAACGTCGAAATGACCATAACTTTCATACTGGTGGCAATTATTCGTTCTATATGATGGAAAAACTGTTGTACTTATATTGTATTTTATGCTGCTGGCGTTCACTTCTTAGGCCCTAACTATTCGATCTGGTCGAACAACGCCCTGGGATGAAGCCTAGGTTGCCCGGAACGTAGAAATTACCATAACTTCCACACTGATAGCAATTATTCGTCTTATACGATGGAACAACTGTTCTATTTATTTTGTATTTCGTGCTTCGGGCGTTGACTTCTAAGGCCCTAACTATTCAGTCTGTTGGAACAACGCCCTAGGGTGAAGCCTAGGTTTCCCGGAACGTAGAAATGACCATAACTTTCACACCGGTAGCAATTATTCGTTTTATGCGGTAGAAAAACTGTTATATTAATATTGCATTTTATGCTTCTGGCTTCGACTTCTAAGGTCCTAGCTATTCGATCTGGTGGAGCAACGCCCTAGGGTGAAGCCTAGGTTGCCCGGCAAGTAGAAATGACGTTAACTTTCACACTGGTTGCTATTATTCGTTCTATACGATGGAAAAACTGTTATATTTATATTGTATCTTATGCTTCTGGCGTTGACTTCTTAGGCCCTAACAATTCGATTTGGTGGAACAACGACCTAGAGTGAGGCCTAGGTTGCCCGGAACGTAGAAATGACCATAACTTTCACACTGGTTGCTATTATTCGTTCTATACGATGGAAAAACTGTTATATTTATATTGTATCTTATGCTTCGGGCGTTGACTTCTAAGGCCCTAGCTGTTTGATCTGGTGGAGCAACGCCCTAGAGTGAAGCCTAGGTTGCCCGGAACGTAGAAATGACCATAACTTTCATACTGGTGGCAATTATTCGTTTTATATGACGGAAAAACTGTTGTATTTATATTGTATTTTATGCTGCTGGCGTTCAGTTCTTAGGACCTAACTATTCGATCTGGTGGCACTACGCCCTGGGGTGAAGCCTAGGTTGCCCGGAACGTAGAAATGACCATAACTTTCACACTGGTTGCTATTATTCGTTTTATACGATGGAAGAACTGTTGTATTTTTATTGCATTTTATGCTTCGGTCATTGACTTCTAAGGTCCTAACTATTCCATCTGTTGGAGCAACGCCCTAGGGTAAAGTCTAGGTTGCCCGGAACGTAGAAATGACCATAACTTTCAAAATGGTTGCAAATATTCCTGTTATATGATGGAAAAGCTGTTGTATTTTTATTGCATTTTATGCTTCGGGCATTGACTTCTAAGGCCCTACCTATTCAGTCTGTTGGAGCAACGCCCTAGGGTAAAGTCTAGGTTGCCCGGAACGTAGAAATGACGTTAACTTTCCTACTGGTTGCAATTACTCGTTTCATACGATTGAAAAGCTGTTGTATTTATATTGTATTTTATGCTTCTGGCGTTCACTTCTTAGGCCCTGACTATTCGATCTGGTGGAACAACGCTCTATGGTGAAGCCTAGGTTGACCGGAACGTAGAAATGACCATAACTTTCAAAATGGTTGCAAATATTCCTGTTATATGATGGAAAAGCTGTTGTATTTTTATTGCATTTTATGCTTCGGGCATTGACTTCTAAGGCCCTACCTATTCAGTCTGTTGGAGCAACGCCCTAGGGTGTAGCCTAGGTTGCCCGGAAAGTAGAAATGACAATAACTTTCATACTGGTTGCAATTACTCGTTTCAAACGATTGAAAAGCTGTTGTATTTATATTGTATTATATGCTGCTGGCGTTCAGTTCTTAGGCACTAACTATTCGATCTGGTGGCACAACGCCCTGGGGTGCAGCCTAGGTTGCCCGGAACGTAGAAATGACCATCACTTTCAAACTGGTTGCTATTATTCCTGTTATATGATGGAAAAACTGTTGTATTTTTATTGCATTTTGTACTTCGGGCATTGACTTCTAAGGCCCTAATTATTCAATCTGTTGCAGCAACGAACTAGGGTGTAGCCTAGGTTGCCCGGAACGTCGAAATGACCATAACTTTCATACTGGTGGCAATTATTCGTTCTATATGATGGAAAAACTGTTGTACTTATATTGTATTTTATGCTGCTGGCGTTCACTTCTTAGGCCCTAACTATTCGATCTGGTCGAACAACGCCCTGGGATGAAGCCTAGGTTGCCCGGAACGTAGAAATTACCATAACTTCCACACTGATAGCAATTATTCGTCTTATACGATGGAACAACTGTTCTATTTATTTTGTATTTCGTGCTTCGGGCGTTGACTTCTAAGGCCCTAACTATTCAGTCTGTTGGAACAACGCCCTAGGGTGAAGCCTAGGTTGCCCGGAACGTAGAAATGACCATAACATTCACACCGGTAGCAATTATTCGTTTTATGCGGTAGAAAAACTGTTATATTAATATTGCATTTTATGCTTCTGGCTTCGACTTCTAAGGTCCTAGCTATTCGATCTGGTGGAGCAACGCCCTAGGGTGAAGCCTAGGTTGCCCGGCAAGTAGAAATGACGTTAACTTTCACACTGGTTGCTATTATTCGTTCTATACGATGGAAAAACTGTTATATTTATATTGTATCTTATGCTTCTGGCGTTGACTTCTTAGGCCCTAACAATTCGATTTGGTGGAACAACGACCTAGAGTGAGGCCTAGGTTGCCCGGAACGTAGAAATGACCATAACTTTCACACTGGTTGCTATTATTCGTTCTATACGATGGAAAAACTGTTATATTTATATTGTATCTTATGCTTCGGGCGTTGAATTCTAAGGCCCTAGCTGTTTGATCTGGTGGAGCAACGCCCTAGAGTGAAGCCTAGGTTGCCCGGAACGTAGAAATGACCATAACTTTCATACTGGTGGCAATTATTCGTTTTATATGACGGAAAAACTGTTGTATTTATATTGTATTTTATGCTGCTGGCGTTCAGTTCTTAGGACCTAACTATTCGATCTGGTGGCACTACGCCCTGGGGTGAAGCCTAGGTTGCCCGGAACGTAGAAATGACCATAACTTTCACACTGGTTGCTATTATTCGTTTTATACGATGGAAGAACTGTTGTATTTTTATTGCATTTTATGCTTCGGTCATTGACTTCTAAGGTCCTAACTATTCCATCTGTTGGAGCAACGCCCTAGGGTAAAGTCTAGGTTGCCCGGAAAGTAGAAATGACAATAACTTTCATACTGGTTGCAATTACTCGTTTCAAACGATTGAAAAGCTGTTGTATTTATATTGTATTTTATGCTTCTGGCGTTCACTTCTTAGGCCCTGACTATCCGATCTGGTGGAACAACGCTCTATGGTGAAGCCTAGGTTGCCCGGAACGTAGAAATGACCATCACTTTCAAACTGGTTGCTATTATTCCTGTTATATGATGGAAAAACTGTTGTATTTTTATTGCATTTTGTACTTCGGGCATTGACTTCTAAGGCCCTAATTATTCAATCTGTTGCAGCAACGAACTAGGGTGTAGCCTAGGTTGCCCGGAACGTCGAAATGACCATAACTTTCATACTGGTGGCAATTATTCGTTCTATATGATGGAAAAACTGTTGTACTTATATTGTATTTTATGCTGCTGGCGTTCACTTCTTAGGCCCTAACTATTCGATCTGGTCGAACAACGCCCTGGGATGAAGCCTAGGTTGCCCGGAACGTAGAAATTACCATAACTTCCACACTGATAGCAATTATTCGTCTTATACGATGGAACAACTGTTCTATTTATTTTGTATTTCGTGCTTCGGGCGTTGACTTCTAAGGCCCTAACTATTCAGTCTGTTGGAACAACGCCCTAGGGTGAAGCCTAGGTTGCCCGGAACGTAGAAATGACCATAACATTCACACCGGTAGCAATTATTCGTTTTATGCGGTAGAAAAACTGTTATATTAATATTGCATTTTATGCTTCTGGCTTCGACTTCTAAGGTCCTAGCTATTCGATCTGGTGGAGCAACGCCCTAGGGTGAAGCCTAGGTTGCCCGGCAAGTAGAAATGACGTTAACTTTCACACTGGTTGCTATTATTCGTTCTATACGATGGAAAAACTGTTATATTTATATTGTATCTTATGCTTCTGGCGTTGACTTCTTAGGCCCTAACAATTCGATTTGGTGGAACAACGACCTAGAGTGAGGCCTAGGTTGCCCGGAACGTAGAAATGACCATAACTTTCACACTGGTTGCTATTATTCGTTCTATACGATGGAAAAACTGTTATATTTATATTGTATCTTATGCTTCGGGCGTTGAATTCTAAGGCCCTAGCTGTTTGATCTGGTGGAGCAACGCCCTAGAGTGAAGCCTAGGTTGCCCGGAACGTAGAAATGACCATAACTTTCATACTGGTGGCAATTATTCGTTTTATATGACGGAAAAACTGTTGTATTTATATTGTATTTTATGCTGCTGGCGTTCAGTTCTTAGGACCTAACTATTCGATCTGGTGGCACTACGCCCTGGGGTGAAGCCTAGGTTGCCCGGAACGTAGAAATGACCATAACTTTCACACTGGTTGCTATTATTCGTTTTATACGATGGAAGAACTGTTGTATTTTTATTGCATTTTATGCTTCGGTCATTGACTTCTAAGGTCCTAACTATTCCATCTGTTGGAGCAACGCCCTAGGGTAAAGTCTAGGTTGCCCGGAAAGTAGAAATGACAATAACTTTCATACTGGTTGCAATTACTCGTTTCAAACGATTGAAAAGCTGTTGTATTTATATTGTATTTTATGCTTCTGGCGTTCACTTCTTAGGCCCTGACTATCCGATCTGGTGGAACAACGCTCTATGGTGAAGCCTAGGTTGACCGGAACGTAGAAATGACCATCACTTTCAAACAGGTTGCAATTAATCCTTTTATACGATGGAAAAACTGTTGCATTTTTATTGTATTTTATGCTGCTGGCGTTCAGTTCTTAGGCCCTAACTATTCGATCTGGTGGCACAACGACCTAGAGTGAGGCCTAGGTTGCCCGGAACGTAGAAATGACCATAACTTTCACACTGGTTGCTATTATTCGTTCTATACGATGGAAAAACTGTTATATTTATATTGTATCTTATGCTTCGGGCGTTGACTTCTTAGGCCCTAACTATTCGATCTGGTCGAACAACGCCCTGGGATGAAGCCTAGGTTGCCCGGAACGTAGAAATTACCATAACTTCCACACTGATAGCAATTATTCGTCTTATACGATGGAACAACTGTTCTATTTATTTTGTATTTCGTGCTTCGGGCGTTGACTTCTAAGGCCCTAACTATTCAGTCTGTTGGAACAACGCCCTATGGTGAAGCCTAGGCTGACCGGAACGTAGAAATGACCATAACTTTCACACTGGTTGCTATTATTCGTTTTATACGATGGAAAAACTGTTGTATTTATATTGTATTTTATGCTTCTGGCGTTGACTTCTAAGGCCCAAACTATTCCATCTGGTGGAACAACGCACTAGAGTGAAGCCGAGGTTGCCCGGAACGTAGAAATGACCATCACTTTCAAACTGGTTGCTATTATTCCTGTTATATGTTGGAAAAACTGTTGTATTTTTATTGCATTTTGTACTTCGGGCATTGACTTCTAAGGCCCTAATTATTCAATCTGTTGGAGCAACGAACTAGGGTGTAGCCTAGGTTGCCCGGAACGTCGAAATGACCATAACTTTCATACTGGTGGCAATTATTCGTTCTATATGATGGAAAAACTGTTGTACTTATATTGTATTTTATGCTGCTGGCGTTCACTTCTTAGGCCCTAACTATTCGATCTGGTCGAACAACGCCCTGGGATGAAGCCTAGGTTGCCCGGAACGTAGAAATTACCATAACTTCCACACTGATAGCAATTATTCGTCTTATACGATGGAACAACTGTTCTATTTATTTTGTATTTCGTGCTTCGGGCGTTGACTTCTAAGGCCCTAACTATTCAGTCTGTTGGAACAACGCCCTAGGGTGAAGCCTAGGTTGCCCGGAACGTAGAAATGACCATAACTTTCACACCGGTAGCAATTATTCGTTTTATGCGGTAGAAAAACTGTTATATTAATATTGCATTTTATGCTTCTGGCTTCGACTTCTAAGGTCCTAGCTATTCGATCTGGTGGAGCAACGCCCTAGGGTGAAGCCTAGGTTGCCCGGCAAGTAGAAATGACGTTAACTTTCACACTGGTTGCTATTATTCGTTCTATACGATGGAAAAACTGTTATATTTATATTGTATCTTATGCTTCTGGCGTTGACTTCTTAGGCCCTAACAATTCGATTTGGTGGAACAACGACCTAGAGTGAGGCCTAGGTTGCCCGGAACGTAGAAATGACCATAACTTTCACACTGGTTGCTATTATTCGTTCTATACGATGGAAAAACTGTTATATTTATATTGTATCTTATGCTTCGGGCGTTGACTTCTAAGGCCCTAGCTGTTTGATCTGGTGGAGCAACGCCCTAGAGTGAAGCCTAGGTTGCCCGGAACGTAGAAATGACCATAACTTTCATACTGGTGGCAATTATTCGTTTTATATGACGGAAAAACTGTTGTATTTATATTGTATTTTATGCTGCTGGCGTTCAGTTCTTAGGACCTAACTATTCGATCTGGTGGCACTACGCCCTGGGGTGAAGCCTAGGTTGCCCGGAACGTAGAAATGACCATAACTTTCACACTGGTTGCTATTATTCGTTTTATACGATGGAAGAACTGTTGTATTTTTATTGCATTTTATGCTTCGGTCATTGACTTCTAAGGTCCTAACTATTCCATCTGTTGGAGCAACGCCCTAGGGTAAAGTCTAGGTTGCCCGGAACGTAGAAATGACCATAACTTTCAAAATGGTTGCAAATATTCCTGTTATATGATGGAAAAGCTGTTGTATTTTTATTGCATTTTATGCTTCGGGCATTGACTTCTAAGGCCCTACCTATTCAGTCTGTTGGAGCAACGCCCTAGGGTAAAGTCTAGGTTGCCCGGAACGTAGAAATGACGTTAACTTTCCTACTGGTTGCAATTACTCGTTTCATACGATTGAAAAGCTGTTGTATTTATATTGTATTTTATGCTTCTGGCGTTCACTTCTTAGGCCCTGACTATTCGATCTGGTGGAACAACGCTCTATGGTGAAGCCTAGGTTGACCGGAACGTAGAAATGACCATAACTTTCAAAATGGTTGCAAATATTCCTGTTATATGATGGAAAAGCTGTTGTATTTTTATTGCATTTTATGCTTCGGGCATTGACTTCTAAGGCCCTACCTATTCAGTCTGTTGGAGCAACGCCCTAGGGTGTAGCCTAGGTTGCCCGGAAAGTAGAAATGACAATAACTTTCATACTGGTTGCAATTACTCGTTTCAAACGATTGAAAAGCTGTTGTATTTATATTGTATTTTATGCTTCTGGCGTTCACTTCTTAGGCCCTGACTATCCGATCAGGTGGAACAACGCTCTATGGTGAAGCCTAGGTTGACCGGAACGTAGAAATGACCATCACTTTCAAACTGGTTGCAATTAATCCTTTTATACGATGGAAAAACTGTTGCATTTTTATTGCATTTTATGCTTCGGGCGTTGACTTCTAAGGCCCTAACTATTCAATCTGTTGGAGCAACGCCCTAGGGTGAAGCCTAGGTTGCCCGTAAAGTAGAAATAACCACAACTTTCATACTTGTTGCAATTGTTCGTTTTATACGATGGAAAAACTGTTGTATTTGTATTGTTTTTTATGCTCCTGGCGTTGACTTCTAAGGCCCTAACTATTCAATCTGTTGGAGCAACGCCCTAGCCTGTAGCCTAGGTTGCCCGGAAAGTAGGAATGACGACAGCTTTCATACTGGTTGCAATTACTCGTTTTATATGATGGAAAAACTGTTGTATTTATATTGTATTTTGTGCTTCTGGCGTTCACTTCTTAGGCCCTAACTATTCGATCTGGTGGAGCAACGCCCGAGAGTGAAGCCGAGGTTGCCCGGAACGTAGAAATGACCGTCACTTTCAAACTGGTTGCAATTATTCCTGTTATATGATGGAAAAACTGTTGTATTTTTATTGCATTTTGTGCTTCGGGCATTGACTTCTAAGGCCCCAACTATTCAATCTGTTGGAGCAACGCCCTAGGGTGTAGCCTAGGTTGCCCGGAACGTAGAAATGACCATAACTTTCACACCGGTAGCAATTATTCGTTTTATACGATGGAAAAACTGTTGTACTTATATTGTATTTTATACTTCTGGCGTTGACTTCTTATGCCCTAACTATTCCATCTGGTGGAACAACGCCCTAGGGTGAAGCCTAGGTGGCCCGGAACGTAGAAATGGAAATAACTTTGACACCGATAGCAATTACACGTTTTATACAATGGAAAAACAGTTCTATTTATTTTGTATTTTATGCTTCGGCCGTTGACTTCTAAGGCCCCAACTATTCCATCTGTTGCAGCAACGCCCTAGGGTGAAGCCTAGGTTGCCCGGAAAGTAGAAATGACCATAACTTTCATACTGGTTGCAATTATTCGTTTTATACGATGGAAAAACTGTTGTATTTATATTGTATTTTATGCTTCTGGCGTTCACTTCTTAGGCCCTAACTATTCGATCTGGTGGAGCAACGCCCGAGAGTGAAGCCGAGGTTGCCCGGAACGTAGAAATGACCGTCACTTTCAAACTGGTTGCAATTATTCCTGTTATATGATGGAAAAACTGTTGTATTTTTATTGCATTTTGTGCTTCGGGGATTGACTTCTAAGGCCCCAACTATTCAATCTGTTGGAGCAACGCCCCAGGGTGTAGCCTAGGTTGCCCGGAACGTAGAAATGACCATAACTTTCACACTGGTCGCTATTATTCGTTTTATACGATGGAAAAACTGTTATATTTAAATTGTATTTTATGCTTCTGGCGTTGACTTCTTATGCCCTAACTATTCCATCTGGTGGAACAACACCCTAGGGTGATGCCTAGGTTGCCCGGAACGTAGAAATTACCATAACTTTCATACTGGTTGCAATTATTCGTTTTATATGATGGAAGAACTGTTGTATTTATATTGTATTTTATGCTTCTGGCGTTGACTTCTAAGGCACTAACTATTCGATCTGGTGGAGCAACGCAATAGAGTGAAGCCTAGGTTGCCCGGAACGTCGAATTATCCATCACTTTCAAACTGGTTGCAATTATTCCTGTTATATGATGGTAACACCGTTGTATTTTTTTTGCATTTTATGGTTCGGGCGTTGACTTCTACGACCCTAACTATTCAATCTGTTGGAGCAACGCCCTAGGGTGAAGCCTAGGTTGCTCGGAAAGTAGAAATGACCATAAGTTGCATACTGGATGCAATTATTCGTTTTATACAATGGAAAAACTGTTGTATTTATATTGTATTTTATGCTTCTGGCGTTGACTTCTAAGGCCCTAGCTATTCGATCTAGTGGAGCAACGCCCTAGAGTGAAGCCTAGGTTGCCCGGAAAGGAGAAATGGCCATCACTTTCAAACTGGTTGCATTAATCCTGTTATACGCTGGAAAAACTGTTATATTTATATTGTATTTAATGCTTCTGGCGTTGAATTCTTAGCCCCTAACTATTCGATCTGGTGGAACAACGCAATAGAGTGAAGCCTAGGTTGCCCGGAACGTAGAATTGGCCATCACTTTCAAACTGGTTACAATTATTCCTGTTATATGATGGTAACACTGTTGTGTTTTTTTTGCATTTTATGGTTCGGGCGTTGACTTCTAAGGCCCTAACTATTCGATCTGGTGGAGCAATGCCTCAGAGTTAAGTCTAGGATGCCCGAAACGCCGAAATGATCATTACTTTCACGCTTGTTGCAATTATTCCTGTTATACGATGAAAAGGCTGTTTTATTTTTATTGTATTTTATGCTTCAGGCGTAGGCTTCCAAGGCCGTAGCTATTCGACATGGTGGAGCACCGCCCTAGAGTGAAGCCTAGGATGCTCGGAACGTAGAAATGACCATAACTTTCACACTGATTGCAATTAATCCTTTTATACGATGGAAAAACTGTTGCATTTTTATTGCATTTTATGCTTCGGGCGTTGACTTCTAGGGCCCTAACTACTCAATCTGTTGGAGCAACGCCCTAGGGTGAAGCCTAGGTTGCTCGGAACATAGAAATGACCATAACTTTCACACTGATTGCTATTATTCGTTTTATACGATGGAAAAACTGTTATATTTATATTGTATTTTATGCCTCTGGCGGTGCCTTCTTAGGCCCTAAGTGTTCGATCTGGTGGAACAACGCTCTAGCGTGAAGCCTACGCTGCCCGGAACGTAGAAATGACCATCACGTTCACAGTGGTTGCAATTATTCCTGATATACGATGGAAAAACTCTTGTATATTTATTGTATTTTATGCTTCTGGCGTTGACTTCTTAGGCCGTAACTATTCGATCTGGTGGAGCAACGCCCTGGAGTGAAGCCTAGGTTGCGCGGAACGTAGAATTGGCCATCACTTTCAAACTGGTTGCAATTATTCCCGTTATATGATGGAAACACTGTTGTATTTTTATTGCATTTCATGCTTCGGGCGTTGACTTATAAGGCCCTAACTATTCCATCTGTTGGAGCAACGGCCTAGCGTGAAGCCTAGGTTGCTCGGAAAGTAGAAATGACCATAAGTTTCATACTGGTTGTAATTATTCGTTTTATACAATGGAAAAACTGTTGTATTTATATTGTATTTTATGCTTCTGGCGTTGACATCTAAGGCCCTAGCTATTCGATCTAGTGGAGCAACACCCTAGAGTGAAGCCTAGGTTGCCCGGAAAGGAGAAATGACCATCACTTTCAAACTGGTTGCATTAATCCTGTTATACGCTGGAAAAACTGTTATATTTATATTGTATTTAATGCTTCTGGCGTTGGCTTCTTAGCCCCTAACTATTCGATCTGGTGGAACAACGCAATAGAGTGAATCCTAGGTTGCCCGGAACGTAGAATTGGCCATCACTTTCAAACTGGTTGCAATTATTCCTGTCATATGATGGTAACACTGTTGTATTTTTTTTGCATTTTATGGTTCGGGCGTTGACTTCTACGGCCCTAACTATTCAACCTGTTGGAGGAACGCCCTAGCGTGAAGCCTAGGTTGCTCGGAAAGTAGAAATGATAATAAGTTTCATACTGGTTGCAATTATTCGTTTTATACGATGGAAAAACTGTACTATTTATTTTGTATTTTATGCTTCGGGCATTGACTTCTAAGGCCCTAGCTATTCGATCTGGTGGAACAACGCCCTAGAGTGAAGCCTAGGTTGCCTGGAACGTACAAATGCCCATCACCTTCACACTGGTTGCAATTATTCGTTTTATACGATGGAGAAGCTGTTGTATTTACACCGTATTTTATGCATCTGGCGTTCACTTCTTATGCCCTAACTATTCCATCTGGTGGAACAACGCCCTGGGGTGAATCCTAGGTTGCTCGGAATGTAGAAATGACCATAACATTCACACTGGTTGAAATTATTCGTTTTATACGATGGAAAAACTGTTATATTTATATTGTGTTTTATGCTTCTGGCGTTGATTTCTTAGGCTCTAACTATTCAATCTGGTGGAACAACGTCCTAGAGTGAGGCCTAGGTTGCCCGGAACGTAGAAACGACCACACTTCCATACTGGTAGCAATTATTCGTTTTATACGATGGAAAAACTGTTGTATTTATATTGTATTTTATGCTTCTGGCGTTGACTTCTAAGGCACTAACTATTCGATCTGGTGGAGCAACGCCCTAGAGTGAAGCCCAGGTTGCCCGGAACGTAGAAGTGACCATAACTGTCATACTGGTTGCAATTATTCGTTTTATATGATGGAAGAACTGTTGTATTTATATTGTATTTTATGCTGCTGGCGTTCACTTCTTAGGCCCTAACTATTCGACCTGGTGGAACAACGCCCTGGAGTGAAGCCTAGGATGCTCGGAACGTAGAAATGACCACTATTTTCACACTGTTTGCAATTATTCATTTAATACGATGGAAAAGCTGTTGTATTTATATCGTATTTTATGCTTCGGGCGTTGACTTCTTAGGCCCTAACACTTCGATCTGGTGGAGCAACGCCCTACAGTGAAGCCTAGGTTGCCCGGAACGTAGAAATGACCATCACCTTCACACTGGTTGCAATTATTCGTTTTATACGATGGAGAAGCTGTTGTATTTACACCGTATTTTATGCATCTGGCGTTCACTTCTTATGCCCTAACTATTCCATCTGGTGGAACAACGCCCTGAGGTGAATCCTAGGTTGCTCGGAATGTAGAAATGACCATAACATTCACACTGGTTGAAATTATTCGTTTTATACGATGGAAAAACTGTTATATTTATATTGTGTTTTATGCTTCTGGCGTTGATTTCTTAGGCTCTAACTATTCAATCTGGTGGAACAACGTCCTAGAGTGAGGCCTAGGTTGCCCGGAACGTAGAAACGACCACACTTCCATACTGGTAGCAATTATTCGTTTTATACGATGGAAAAACTGTTGTATTTATATTGTATTTTATGCTTCTGGCGTTGACTTCTAAGGCACTAACTATTCGATCTGGTGGAGCAACGCCCTAGAGTGAAACCCAGGTTGCCCGGAACGTAGAAATGACCATAAGTTTCATACTGGTTGCAATTATTCGTTTTATATGATGGAAGAACTGTTGTATTTATATTGTATTTTATGCTGCTGGCGTTCACTTCTAAGGCCCTAACTATTCGACCTGGTGGAACAACGCCCTGGAGTGAAGCCTAGGATGCTCGGAACGTAGAAATGACCACTATTTTCACACTGTTTGCAATTATTCATTTAATACGATGGAAAAGCTGTTGTATTTATATCGTATTTTATGCTTCGGGCGTTGACTTCTTAGGCCCTAACACTTCGATCTGGTGGAGCAACGCCCTACAGTGAAGCCTAGGTTGCCCGGAACGTAGAAATGACCATCACCTACAAACTGGTTGCAATTAATCCTTTTATACGATGGAAAAACTGTTGCATTTTTATTGCATTTTATGCTTCGGGCGTTGACTTCTAAGGCCCTAACTATTCAATCTGTTGGAGCAACGCCCTAGGGTGAAGCCTAGGTTCCCGGAACATAGAAATGACCATAACTTTCACACTGATTGCTATTATTCGTTTTATACGATGGAAAAACTGTTATATTTATATTGTATTTTATGCTTCTGGCGGTGCCCTCTTAGGCCCTAAGTGTTCGACCTGGTGGAACAACGCTCTAGCGTGAAGCCTACGCTGCCCGGAACGTAGAAATGACCATCACGCTCACACTGGTTGCAATTATTCCTGATATACGATGGAAAAACTCTTGTATATTTATTGTATTTTATGCTTCGGGCGTAGACTTCTATGGCCCTACCTATTCTATCTGGTGGATCAACGCCCCAGAGTGAAGCCTAGGTTGTTCGGAATGTAGAAATGACCATAACATTCACACTGGTTGAAATTATTCGTTTTATACGATAGAGAAACTGTTATATTTATATTGTATTTTATGCTTCTACCGTTGATTTCATAGGCCCTAACTGTTCAGTCTGGTGGAACAACGCCCTAGAGTGAGGCCTAGGTTGCCCCGAACGTAGAAATGATCATTACTTTCAAACTGGTTGCAATTATTCCTGTTATATGATGGAAAAACTGTTTTATTTTTATTGCATTTTATGCTTCTGGCGTTCACTTCTTATGCCGTAACTATTCGATCTGGTGGAGCAACGCCCTGGAGTGAAGCCTAGGTTGCGCGGAACGTAGAATTGGCCATCACTTTCAAACTGGTTGCAATTATTCCCGTTATATGATGGAAACACTGTTGTATTTTTATTGCATTTCATGCTTCGGGCGTTGACTTATAAGGCCCTAACTATTCCATCTGTTGGAGCAACGGCCTAGCGTGTAGCCTAGGTTGCTCGGAAAGTAGAAATGACCATAAGTTTCATACTGGTTGCAATTATTCGTTTTATACAATGGAAAAACTGTTGTATTTATATTGTATTTTATGCTTCTGGCGTTGACATCTAAGGCCCTAGCTATTCGATCTAGTGGAGCAACACCCTAGAGTGAAGCCTAGGTTGCCCGGAAAGGAGAAATGACCATCACTTTCAAACTGGTTGCATTAATCCTGTTATACGCTGGAAAAACTGTTATATTTATATTGTATTTAATGCTTCTGGCGTTGGCTTCTTAGCCCCTAACTATTCGATCTGGTGGAACAACGCAATAGAGTGAATCCTAGGTTGCCCGGAACGTAGAATTGGCCATCACTTTCAAACTGGTTGCAATTATTCCTGTCATATGATGGTAACACTGTTGTATTTTTTTTGCATTTTATGGTTCGGGCGTTGACTTCTACGGCCCTAACTATTCAACCTGTTGGAGGAACGCCCTAGCGTGAAGCCTAGGTTGCTCGGAAAGTAGAAATGATAATAAGTTTCATACTGGTTGCAATTATTCGTTTTATACGATGGAAAAGCTGTACTATTTATTTTGTATTTTATGCTTCGGGCGTTGACTTCTAAGGCCCTAGCTATTCGATCTGGTGGAACAACGCCCTAGAGTGAAGCCTAGGTTGCCTGGAACGTACAAATGCCCATCACCTTCACACTGGTTGCAATTATTCGTTTTATACGATGGAGAAGCTGTTGTATTTACACCGTATTTTATGCATCTGGCGTTCACTTCTTATGCCCTAACTATTCCATCTGGTGGAACAACGCCCTGGGGTGAATCCTAGGTTGCTCGGAATGTGGAAATGACCATAACATTCACACTGGTTGAAATTATTCGTTTTATACGATGGAAAAACTGTTATATTTATATTGTGTTTTATGCTTCTGGCGTTGATTTCTTAGGCTCTAACTATTCAATCTGGTGGAACAACGTCCTAGAGTGAGGCCTAGGTTGCCCGGAACGTAGAAATGACCACTATTTTCACACTGTTTGCAATTATTCATTTAATACGATGGAAAAGCTGTTGTATTTATATCGTATTTTATGCTTCGGGCGTTGACTTCTTAGGCCCTAACACTTCGATCTTGTGGAGCAACGCCCTACAGTGAAGCCTAGGTTGCCCGGAACGTAGAAATGACCATCACCTACAAACTGGTTGCAATTAATCCTTTTATACGATGGAAAAACTGTTGCATTTTTATTGCATTTTATGCTTCGCGCGTTGACTTCTAAGGCCCTAACTATTCAATCTGTTGGAGCAACGCCCTAGGGTGAAGCCTAGGTTCCCGGAACATAGAAATGACCATAACTTTCACACTGATTGCTATTATTCGTTTTATACGATGGAAAAACTGTTATATTTATATTGTATTTTATGCTTCTGGCGGTGCCCTCTTAGGCCCTAAGTGTTCGACCTGGTGGAACAACGCTCTAGCGTGAAGCCTACGCTGCCCGGAACGTAGAAATGACCATCACGCTCACTCTGGTTGCAATTATTCCTGATATACGATGGAAAAACTCTTGTATATTTATTGTATTTTATGCTTCGGGCGTAGACTTCTATGGCCCTACCTATTCTATCTGGTGGATCAACGCCCCAGAGTGAAGCCTAGGTTGTTCGGAATGTAGAAATGACCATAACATTCACACTGGTTGAAATTATTCGTTTTATACGATAGAGAAACTGTTATATTTATATTGTATTTTATGCTTCTACCGTTGATTTCATAGGCCCTAACTATTCAGTCTGGTGGAACAACGCCCTAGAGTGAGGCCTAGGTTGCCCCGAACGTAGAAATGATCATCACTTTCAAACTGGTTGCAATTATTCCTGTCATATGATGGTAACACTGTTGTATTTTTTTTGCATTTTATGCTTCCGGCGTCGACTTCTAACGCCCTAACTAATCAATCTGTTGGAGCGACGCCCTAGGGTGAAGCCTAGGTTGTCCGGAACGTAGAAATGACGTTAACTTTCATACTGGTTGCAATTATTCGTTTTATACGATGGAAAAACTGTTGTATTTATATTGTATTTTATGCTTCTGGCGTTGACTTCTAAGGCCCTAACTATTCGACCTGGTGGAACAACGCCCTGGAGTGAAGCCTAGGATGCTCGGAACGTAGAAATGACCACTATTTTCACACTGTTTGCAATTATTCATTTAATACGATGGAAAAGCTGTTGTATTTATATCGTATTTTATGCTTCGGGCGTTGACTTCTTAGGCCCTAACACTTCGATCTGGTGGAGCAACGCCCTACAGTGAAGCCTAGGTTGCCCGGAACGTAGAAATGACCATTACCTACAAACTGGTTGCAATTAATCCTTTTATACGATGGAAAAACTGTTGCATTTTTATTGCATTTTATGCTTCGGGCGTTGACTTCTAAGGCCCTAACTATTCAATCTGTTGGAGCAACGCCCTAGGGTGAAGCCTAGGTTCCCGGAACATAGAAATGACCATAACTTTCACACTGATTGCTATTATTCGTTTTATACGATGGAAAAACTGTTATATTTATATTGTATTTTATGCTTCTGGCGGTGCCCTCTTAGGCCCTAAGTGTTCGACCTGGTGGAACAACGCTCTAGCGTGAAGCCTACGCTGCCCGGAACGTAGAAATGACCATCACGCTCACACTGGTTGCAATTATTCCTGATATACGATGGAAAAACTCTTGTATATTTATTGTATTTTATGCTTCGGGCGTAGACTTCTATGGCCCTACCTATTCTATCTGGTGGATCAACGCCCCAGAGTGAAGCCTAGGTTGTTCGGAATGTAGAAATGACCATAACATTCACACTGGTTGAAATTATTCGTTTTATACGATAGAGAAACTGTTATATTTATATTGTATTTTATGCTTCTACCGTTGATTTCATAGGCCCTAACTGTTCAGTCTGGTGGAACAACGCCCTAGAGTGAGGCCTAGGTTGCCCCGAACGTAGAAATGATCATCACTTTCAAACTGGTTGCAATTATTCCTGTTATATGATGGAAAAACTGTTTTATTTTTATTGCATTTTATGCTTCTGGCGTTAACTTCTTAGGCCGTAACTATTCGATCTGGTGGAGCAACGCCCTGGAGTGAAGCCTAGGTTGCGCGGAACGTAGAATTGGCCATCACTTTCAAACTGGTTGCAATTATTCCCGTTATATGATGGAAACACTGTTGTATTTTTATTGCATTTTATGCTTCGGGCGTTGACTTATAAGGCCCTAACTATTCCATCTGTTGGAGCAACGGCCTAGCGTGAAGCCTAGGTTGCTCGGAAAGTAGAAATGACCATAAGTTTCATACTGGTTGCAATTATTCGTTTTATACAATGGAAAAACTGTTGTATTTATATTGTATTTTATGCTTCTGGCGTTCACTTCTTAGGCCCTAACTATTCGACCTGGTGGAACAACGCCCTGGAGTGAAGCCTAGGATGCTCGGAACGTAGAAATGACCACTATTTTCACACTGTTTGCAATTATTCATTTAATACGATGGAAAAGCTGTTGTATTTATATCGTATTTTATGCTTCTGGCGTTGACTTCTAAGGCCCTAGCTATTCGATCTAGTGGAGCAACGCCCTAGAGTGAAGCCTAGGTTGCCCGGAAAGGAGAAATGGCCATCACTTTCAAACTGGTTGCATTAATCCTGTTATACGCTGGAAAAACTGTTATATTTATATTGTATTTAATGCTTCTGGCGTTGAATTCTTAGCCCCTAACCATTCGATCTGGTGGAACAACGCAATAGAGTGAAGCCTAGGTTGCCCGGAACGTAGAATTGGCCATCACTTTCAAACTGGTTACAATTATTCCTGTTATATGATGGTAACACTGTTGTGTTTTTTTTGCATTTTATGGTTCGGGCGTTGACTTCTAAGGCCCTAACTATTCGATCTGGTGGAGCAATGCCTCAGAGTTAAGTCTAGGATGCCCGAAACGCCGAAATGATCATTACTTTCACGCTTGTTGCAATTATTCCTGTTATACGATGAAAAGGCTGTTTTATTTTTATTGTATTTTATGCTTCAGGCGTAGGCTTCCAAGGCCGTAGCTATTCGACATGGTGGAGCACCGCCCTAGAGTGAAGCCTAGGATGCTCGGAACGTAGAAATGACCATAACTTTCACACTGATTGCAATTAATCCTTTTATACGATGGAAAAACTGTTGCATTTTTATTGCATTTTATGCTTCGGGCGTTGACTTCTAGGGCCCTAACTACTCAATCTGTTGGAGCAACGCCCTAGGGTGAAGCCTAGGTTGCTCGGAACATAGAAATGACCATAACTTTCACACTGATTGCTATTATTCGTTTTGTACGATGGAAAAACTGTTATATTTATATTGTATTTTATGCTTCTGGCGGTGCCTTCTTAGGCCCTAAGTGTTCGATCTGGTGGAACAACGCTCTAGCGTGAAGCCTACGCTGCCCGGAACGTAGAAATGACCATCACGTTCACAGTGGTTGCAATTATTCCTGATATACGATGGAAAAACTCTTGTATATTTATTGTATTTTATGCTTCTGGCGTTGACTTCTTAGGCCGTAACTATTCGATCTGGTGGAGCAACGCCCTGGAGTGAAGCCTAGGTTGCGCGGAACGTAGAATTGGCCATCACTTTCAAACTGGTTGCAATTATTCCCGTTATATGATGGAAACACTGTTGTATTTTTATTGCATTTCATGCTTCGGGCGTTGACTTATAAGGCCCTAACTATTCCATCTGTTGGAGCAACGGCCTAGCGTGAAGCCTAGGTTGCTCGGAAAGTAGAAATGACCATAAGTTTCATACTGGTTGCAATTATTCGTTTTATACAATGGAAAAACTGTTGTATTTATATTGTATTTTATGCTTCTGGCGTTGACATCTAAGGCCCTAGCTATTCGATCTAGTGGAGCAACACCCTAGAGTGAAGCCTAGGTTGCCCGGAAAGGAGAAATGACCATCACTTTCAAACTGGTTGCATTAATCCTGTTATACGCTGGAAAAACTGTTATATTTATATTGTATTTAATGCTTCTGGCGTTGGCTTCTTAACTCCTAACTATTCGATCTGGTGGAACAACGCAATAGAGTGAATCCTAGGTTGCCCGGAACGTAGAATTGGCCATCACTTTCAAACTGGTTGCAATTATTCCTGTCATATGATGGTAACACTGTTGTATTTTTTTTGCATTTTATGGTTCGGGCGTTGACTTCTACGGCCCTAACTATTCAACCTGTTGGAGGAACGCCCTAGCGTGAAGCCTAGGTTGCTCGGAAAGTAGAAATGATAATAAGTTTCATACTGGTTGCAATTATTCGTTTTATACGATGGAAAAACTGTACTATTTATTTTGTATTTTATGCTTCGGGCGTTGACTTCTAAGGCCCTAGCTATTCGATCTGGTGGAACGACGCCCTAGAGTGAAGCCTAGGTTGCCTGGAACGTACAAATGCCCATCACCTTCACACTGGTTGCAATTATTCGTTTTATACGATGGAGAAGCTGTTGTATTTACACCGTATTTTATGCATCTGGCGTTCACTTCTTATGCCCTAACTATTCCATCTGGTGGAACAACGCCCTGAGGTGAATCCTAGGTTGCTCGGAATGTAGAAATGACCATAACATTCACACTGGTTGAAATTATTCGTTTTATACGATGGAAAAACTGTTATATTTATATTGTGTTTTATGCTTCTGGCGTTGATTTCTTAGGCTCTAACTATTCAATCTGGTGGAACAACGTCCTAGAGTGAGGCCTAGGTTGCCCGGAACGTAGAAACGACCACACTTCCATACTGGTAGCAATTATTCGTTTTATACGATGGAAAAACTGTTGTATTTATATTGTATTTTATGCTTCTGGCGTTGACTTCTAAGGCACTAACTATTCGATCTGGTGGAGCAACGCCCTAGAGTGAAACCCAGGTTGCCCGGAACGTAGAAATGACCATAAGTTTCATACTGGTTGCAATTATTCGTTTTATATGATGGAAGAACTGTTGTATTTATATTGTATTTTATGCTGCTGGCGTTCACTTCTAAGGCCCTAACTATTCGACCTGGTGGAACAACGCCCTGGAGTGAAGCCTAGGATGCTCGGAACGTAGAAATGACCACTATTTTCACACTGTTTACAATTATTCATTTAATACGATGGAAAAGCTGTTGTATTTATATCGTATTTTATGCTTCGGGCGTTGACTTCTTAGGCCCTAACACTTCGATCTGGTGGAGCAACGCCCTACAGTGAAGCCTAGGTTGCCCGGAACGTAGAAATGACCATCACCTACAAACTGGTTGCAATTAATCCTTTTATACGATGGAAAAACTGTTGCATTTTTATTGCATTTTATGCTTCGGGCGTTGACTTCTAAGGCCCTAACTATTCAATCTGTTGGAGCAACGCCCTAGGGTGAAGCCTAGGTTCCCGGAACATAGAAATGACCATAACTTTCACACTGATTGCTATTATTCGTTTTATACGATGGAAAAACTGTTATATTTATATTGTATTTTATGCTTCTGGCGGTGCCCTCTTAGGCCCTAAGTGTTCGACCTGGTGGAACAACGCTCTAGCGTGAAGCCTACGCTGCCCGGAACGTAGAAATGACCATCACGCTCACACTGGTTGCAATTATTCCTGATATACGATGGAAAAACTCTTGTATATTTATTGTATTTTATGCTTCGGGCGTAGACTTCTATGGCCCTACCTATTCTATCTGGTGGATCAACGCCCCAGAGTGAAGCCTAGGTTGTTCGGAATGTAGAAATGACCATAACATTCACACTGGTTGAAATTATTCGTTTTATACGATAGAGAAACTGTTATATTTATATTGTATTTTATGCTTCTACCGTTGATTTCATAGGCCCTAACTGTTCAGTCTGGTGGAACAACGCCCTAGAGTGAGGCCTAGGTTGCCCCGAACGTAGAAATGATCATCACTTTCAAACTGGTTGCAATTATTCCTGTTATATGATGGAAAAACTGTATTATTTTTATTGCATTTTATGCTTCTGGCGTTAACTTCTTAGGCCGTAACTATTCGATCTGGTGGAGCAACGCCCTGGAGTGAAGCCTAGGTTGCGCGGAACGTAGAATTGGCCATCACTTTCAAACTGGTTGCAATTATTCCCGTTATATGATGGAAACACTGTTGTATTTTTATTGCATTTTATGCTTCGGGCGTTGACTTATAAGGCCCTAACTATTCCATCTGTTGGAGCAACGGCCTAGCGTGAAGCCTAGGTTGCTCGGAAAGTAGAAATGACCATAAGTTTCATACTGGTTGCAATTATTCGTTTTATACAATGGAAAAACTGTTGTATTTATATTGTATTTTATGCTTCTGGCGTTGACTTCTAAGGCCCTAGCTATTCGATCTAGTGGAGCAACGCCCTAGAGTGAAGCCTAGGTTGCCCGGAAAGGAGAAATGACCATCACTTTCAAACTGGTTGCATTAATCCTGTTATACGATGGAAAAACTGTTATATTTATATTGTATTTAATGCTTCTGGCGTTGACTTCATAGCCCCTAACTATTCGATCTGGTGGAACAACGCAATAGAGTGAAGCCTAGGTTGCCCGGAACGTAGAATTGGCCATCACTTTCAAACTGGTTGCAATTATTCCTGTCATATGATGGTAACACTGTTGTATTTTTTTTGCATTTTATGCTTCCGGCGTTGACTTCTAAGGCCCTAACTATTCAATCTGTTGGAGCGACGCCCTAGGGTGAAGCCTAGGTTGTCCGGAACGTAGAAATGACGTTAACTTTCATACTGGTTGCAATTATTCGTTTTATACGATGGAAAAACAGTTGTATTTATATTGTATTTTATGCTTCGGGCGTAGACTTCTAAGGCCCTAGTTATTCGATCTGGTGGAGCAACGCCTTAGAGTGAAGCCGAGGTTTCCTGGAACGTAGAAATGACCATCACTTTCAAACTGGTTGCAATTATTCGTTTTATACGATGGAAAAACTGTTGTATTTTTATTGTATTTTATGCTTCTGGCGTTCACTTCTTAGGCCCTAACTATTCGATCTGGTGGAACAACGCCCTGGGGTGAAGCCTAGGTTGCACGGAATGTAGATATGACCATAACATTCACACTGGTTGAAATTATTCGTTTTATACGATGGAAAAACTGATATATTTATATTGTGTTTTATGCTTCTGGCGTTGATTTCTTAGGCTCTAACTATTCAATCTGGTGGAACAACGTCGTAGAGTGAGGCCTAGGTTGCCCGGAACGTAGAAACGACCACACTTCCATACTGGTAGCAATTATTCGTTTTATACGATGGAAAAACTGTTATATTTATATTGTATTTTATGCTTCTGGCGTTGACTTCTAAGGCACTAACTATTCGATCTGGTGGAGCAACGCCCTAGAGTGAAGCCCAGGTTGCCTGGAACGTAGAAATGACCATAAGTTTCATACTGGTTGCAATGATTCGTTTTAAACGATGGAAAAACTGTTGTATTTATATTGCATTTTATGCTTCTGGCGTTCACTTCTCAGGCCCTAACTATTCGATCTGCTGGAACAACGCCCTAGAGTGAAGCCTAGGTTGCCTGGAACGTACAAATGCCCATCACCTTCACACGGGTTGCAATTATTCCTGTTATAGGATGGAAAGACTGTTGTATTTTTATTGTATTTTATGCTTCAGGCGTTGACTTCTGAGGCCGACGCTATTCGATGTGTTGGAAGAACGCCATAGAGTGAAGCCTATGTTGCCCGGAACGTAGAAATGACCATAACTTTCATACTGGTTGCAATTATTCGTTTTATATGATGGAAAAGCTGTTGTATTTTTATTGCATTTTATGCTTCGGGCATTGACTTCTAAGGTCCTAACTATTCAATCTGTTGGAGCAACGCCCTAGGGTGAAGCCTAGGTTGCCCGGAAACTAGAAATGACAATAACTTTCACACTGGTTGCAATTATTCGTTTTATACGTAGGAAAAGCTGTTGCATCTTTATTGAATTTTATGCTTCTGTCGTTGACGTCTAAGACTGTATCTATTAGATGTGGTGGAGCAACGCACTAGGGTGACGCCTAGGTTGCCCGGTACGTAGAAATGACCATCACTTTCATACTGGTTGCAATTATTCGTTTTATATGATGGAAAAACTGTTGTATTTATATTGTATTTTATGCTTCTGGCGTTCACTTCTTAGGCCCTAACTACTCGATCTGGTGGAAGAACGCCCTAGGGTGAAGCCTAGGTTGCCCGGAACGTAGAAATGACCATAACCTTTACACTGCTAGCATTTATTCGTTTTATACAATGGAAAAACTGTCCTATTTATTTTGCATTTTATCCTTCGGGCGTTGACTTCTAAGGCCCTAACTGATTGATCTGGAGGAGCAACGCCCTAGAGTGAAGCCTAGATTGCCCGGAATGTTGAAATGACCATAAATTTCACACTGGTTGCTAATATTCATCTTATACGATGGAAAAACTGTTATATTTATATTGTATTTTATACTTATGGCGTTGAATTCTAAGTCCCAAGCTATTTGATCTGGTGGAGCAACGCCCTAAAGTGAAACCTAGGTTACCCGGAACGTAGAAATGACCAGTACTTTCACACTGTTTGCAGTTATTCCTGTTATACGATGGAAAAACTGTTGCATCATTATTGTATTTTATGCTTCTGGCGTTGACTTCTAAGGCCCTAACTATTCGATCAGGTGGAGCAACGCCCCAGAGTGAAACCTAGGTTGCTCGAAATGTAGAAATGACCATAACGTTCACACTGGTTGCAATTATTCATTCTATACGATGGAAAAACTGTTGTACTTATATTGTATTTTATTCTTAAGGCGTTGAATTCTAAGTCCCTAGCTATTCCATATGGTGGAGCAACGCCCTAGAGTAAAACCTAGGTTACACGGAAAGTAGAAATGACCAGTACTTTCATACTGTTTGCAGTTATTCCTGTTATACGATGGAAAAACTTTTGCATCTATATTGTATTTTATGCTTCTGGCGTTGACTTCTAAGGCCCTAGCTATTCGATTTGGTGGAGCAACGCCCTAGAGTGGGGCCTAGGTTGCCCGGTACGTAGAAATGTCCATTACTTTCACACTGTTTGCAAATATACATTATATACGATGGAAAATCTGTTGTAGTTATGTTGCATTTTATGCTTCTGGCGCTGACTTCTTAGGCCCTAACTATTTTATCTGGTGGAACAACGCCCTAAAGTGAAGCCTAGGTTGCCCGGAACGTAGAAGTGACCATAACTTCCACACTGGTTGCTATCATTCGTTTTATATGATGGAAAAACTGTGTATCTATATTGTATTTTATGCTTCTGGCGTTGACTTCTAAGGCCGTAGCTATTCGATGTGTTGGAAGAACGCCATAGAGTGAAGCCTAGGTTGCCCGGAACGTAGAAATGACCACAACTTTTACACTGGTAGCAATTATTCGTTTTATACAATGGAAAAACTGTTCTATTTATTTTGTATTTAATGCTTCGGGCGTTGACTTCTTAGGCCCTAACTATTCGATCTGGTGGAAGAATGCCCTAGTGTGAAGCCTAGGTTGCCCGGAAGGTAGAAATGACCATAACTTTCACACTGGTTGCAATTATTCGTTTTATACGATGGAAAAACTGTTCTATTTATTTTGTATTTTATGCTTCGGGCGTTGACTTCTTAGGCCCTAACTATTCGATCTGGTGGAACAACACCCTAGAGTGAAGCCTAGGTTGCCTGGAACGTAGAAATGACCATCACTTTTACACGGGTTGCAATTATTCCTGTTATAGGATGGAAAGACTGCTGTATTTTTATTGTATTTTAAGCTTCTCGCGTTGACTTCTAACGCCCTAACTATTCGATCAGGTGGAGCAACGCCCTAGAGTGAAACCTAGGCTGCTCGAAATGTAGAAATGACCATAACTTTCACACTGGTTGCAATTATTCATTTTATACCATGGAAAAACTGTTGTACTTATATTGTATTTTATCCTTATAGCGTTGAATTCTAAGTCCCTAGCTATTCGATATGATGGAGCAACGCCCTAGAGTGAAACCTAGGTTACCCGGAACGTAGAAATGACCAGTACTTTCATACTGTTTGCAGTTATTCCTGTTATACTATGGAAAAACTTTTGCATCTGTATTGTATTTTATGCTTCTGGCGTTGACTTCTAAGGCACTAACTATTCGATCTGGTGGAGCAACTCCATAGAATGCAGCCGAGGTTGCCCGGAACGTAGAATTGTGCATCACTTTCAAACTGGTTGCAATTATTCCTGTTATATGATGGAAACACTGTTGTATTTTTATTGCATTTTATGCGTCGGGCGTTGACTTCTAAGGCCCTATCTATTCAATCTGTAAAAGCAACGCCCTAGGGTGAAGCCTATGTTGCTCGGAAAGTAGAAATGACCATAAGTTTCATACTGGTTTCAATTATTCGTTTTATACGATGGAAAAACTGTTGTATTTATATTGTGCTTTATGTTTCTGGCGTTGAATTCTAAGTCCATAGCTATTCGATCTGGTGGAGCAACGCCCTAGAGTGAAGCCTAGGTTGCCCGGAACGTAGAAATGACCATTACTTTCACACTGTTTGCAATTATTCATTTTATACGATGTAAAAGCTGTTGTATTTATATTGTATTTTATGCTTCTGGGGTTGACTTCTTAGGCCCTAACAATTCGATCTGGTGGAACAACGCCCTAGAGTGAAGCCTAGGTTGCCTGGAACGTACAAATGACCATCACTTTCACACGGGTTGCTATTATTCCTGTTATAGGATGGAAAGACTGTTGTATGTTTATTGTATTTTATGCTTCAGGCGTTGACTTCTGACGCCGTAGCTATTCGATGTGGTGGAAGAACGCCATAGAGTGTAGCCTAGGTTGCCCGGAACGTAGAAATGACCATAACTTTCATACTGGAGGCAATTATTCGTTTTATATGATGGAAAAACTGTTGTATTTATATTGTATTTTATGCTGCTGGCGTTCAGTTCTTAGGCCCTAACTATTCGATCTGGTGGCACAACGCCCTGGGGTGAAGCCTAGGTTGCCCGGAACGTAGAAATGACCATAACTTTCACACTGGTTGCTATTATTCGTTTTATACGATGGAAATACTGTTGTATTTATATTGTATTTTATGCTTCTGGCGTTGACTTCTAAGGCACAAACTATTCCATCTGGTGGAGCAATGCCCTAGAGTGAAGCCTAGGTTGCCCGGAACGTAGAAATGACCATCACTTTCAAACTGGTTGAATTTTTCCTGTTATATGATGGAAAAACTGTTGTATTTTTATTGCATCTTATGCTTCGGGCATTGACTTCTAAGGTCCTAACTATTCGATCTGGTGGAGCAACTCCTTGGGGTGGAGCCTAGGTTGCCGGGAACGTAGAAATGACCATAACTTTCACACTGGTTACAATTATTCGTTTTATACGATGGAAAAGCTGTTGTATTTATATCGTATTTTATGCTTCTGGCGTTGACTTCTTAGGCCCTAACTATTCCATCTGGTGGAACAACGCCATAGGGTGAAGCCTAGGTTGCCCGGAAAGTAGAAATGACCATAACTTTCACACTGGTAGCAATTATTCGTTTTATACGATGGAAGAACTGTTCTATTTATTTTATATTTTATGCTTCGGGCGTTGACATCTAAGACCCTAACTATTCGATCTGGTGGAGCAACGCCCTAGAGCGAAGCCTAGGTTGCCCGGTACGTAGAAATGACCATCACTTTCATACTGGTTGCAATTATTCGTTTTATATGATGGAAGAACTGTTGTATTTATATTGTATTTTATGCTTCTGGCGTTCACTTCTTAGGCCCTAACTACTCGATCTGGTGGAACAACGCTCTATGGTGAAGCCTAGGTTGACCGGAACGTAGAAATGACCATAACTTTCAAAATGGTTGCAAATATTCCTGTTATATGATGGAAAAGCTGTTGTATTTTTATTGCATTTTATGCTTCGGGCATTGACTTCTAAGGCCCTACCTATTCAGTCTGTTGGAGCATCGCCCTAGGGTGTAGCCTAGGTTGCCCGGAAAGTAGAAATGACAATAACTTTCATCCTGGTTGCAATTACTCGTTTCAAACGATTGAAAAGCTGTTGTATTTATATTGTATTTTATGCTTCTGGCGTTCACTTCTTAGGCCCTGACTATCCGATCTGGTGGAACAACGCTCTAGGGTGAAGCCTAGGTTGACCGGAACGTAGAAATGACCATCACTTTCAAACTGGTTGCAATTAATCCTTTTATACGATGGAAAAACTGTTGCATTTTTATTGCATTTTATGCTTCGGGCGTTGACTTCTAAGGCCCTAACTATTCAATCTGTTGGAGCAACGCCCTAGGGTGAAGCCTAGGTTGCCCGTAAAGTAGAAATAACCACAACTTTCATACTTGTTGCAATTGTTCGTTTTATACGATGGAAAAACTGTTGTATTTGTATTGTTTTTTATGCTCCTGGCGTTGACTTCTAAGGCCCTAACTATTCAATCTGTTGGAGCAACGCCCTAGCCTGTAGCCTAGGTTGCCCGGAAAGTAGGAATGACGACAGCTTTCATACTGGTTGCAATTACTCGTTTTATATGATGGAAAAACTGTTGTATTTATATTGTATTTTGTGCTTCTGGCGTTCACTTCTTAGGCCCTAACTATTCGATCTGGTGGAGCAACGCCCGAGAGTGAAGCCGAGGTTGCCCGGAACGTAGAAATGACCGTCACTTTCAAACTGGTTGCAATTATTCCTGTTATATGATGGAAAAACTGTTGTATTTTTATTGCATTTTGTGCTTCGGGGATTGACTTCTAAGGCCCCAACTATTCAATCTGTTGGAGCAACGCCCTAGGGTGTAGCCTAGGTTGCCCGGAACGTAGAAATGACCATAACTTTCACACTGGTCGCTATTATTCGTTTTATACGATGGAAAAACTGTTATATTTAAATTGTATTTTATGCTTCTGGCGTTGACTTCTTATGCCCTAACTATTCCATCTGGTGGAACAACACCCTAGGGTGATGCCTAGGTTGCCCGGAACGTAGAAATTACCATAACTTTCATACTGGTTGCAATTATTCGTTTTATATGATGGAAGAACTGTTGTATTTATATTGTATTTTATGCTGCTGGCGTTCACTTCTTAGGCCCTAACTATTCAATCGGTTGCGTCAACGCCCCAGAGTGAAGCCTAGGTTGCTCGGAATGTAGAAATGACCATAACATGCACACTGGTTGAAATTATTCGTTTTATACGATGGAAAAGCTGTTGCATCTTTATTGTATTTTATGCTTCTGGCGTTGACTTCTAAGGCCCTAACTATTGGATCTGGTGGAGCAACGCGCTAGAGTGAAGCCTAGGTTGCCCGGAACGTAGAAATGATCATCACTTTCAAACTGGTTGCAATTAATCCTTTTATACGATGGAAAAACTGTTGTATTTTTATTGCATTTTATGCTTCCGGCGTTGACTTCTAAGGCCCTAACTATTCAATCTGTTGGAGCAACGCCCTAGGGTGAAGCCTAGGTTGCCCGGAAGGTAGAAATGAGGTTAACTTTCATACTGGTTGCAATTATTCGTTTTATACGATGCAAAAACTGTTGTATTTACATTGTTTTTTATGCTTCTGGCGTTGACTTCTAAGGCACTAACTATTCGATCTGGTGGAGCAACGCCCTAGAGTGAAGCCGAGGTTGTCCGGAACGTAGAAATGACAATCACTTTCAAACTGGTTGCAATTATTCCGGTTATATGATGGAAAAACTGTTGTATTTTTAATGCATTTTATGCTTCGGGCATTGACTTCTAAGGCCCTACCTATTCAGTCTGTTGGAGCAACGCCCTAGGGTGTAGCCTAGGTTGCCCGGAAAGTAGAAATGACCACAACTTTCATACTGGTTGCAATTACTCGTTTTATATGATGGAAAAACTGTTCTATTTATATTGTATTTTATGCTTCTGGCGTTCACTTCTTAGGTCCTAACTATTCGATCTGCTGGAACAAAGCCATAGGGTGAAGCCTAGGTTGCCCGGAACGTAGAACTGACCATAACTTTTACACTGGTAGCAATTATTCGTTTTATACAATGGAAAACCTGTTCTATTTATTTTGTATTTTATGCTTCGGGCGTTGACTTCCAAGGCCCTAGCTGTTTGATCTGGTGGAGCAACGCACTAGAGGGATGCCTAGGTGGTCCGGAACGTAGAAATGACCATAACTTTCACACCGGTAGCAATTATTCGTTTTATACGATGGAAAAACTGTTGTACTTATATTGTATTTTATACTTCTGGCGTTGACTTCTTATGCCCTAACTATTCCATCTGGTGGAACAACGCCCTAGGGTGAAGCCTAGGTTGCCCGGAACGTAGAAATGGAAATAACTTTGACACCGATAGCAATTACACGTTTTATACGATGGAAAAACAGTTCTATTTATTTTGTATTTTATGCTTCGGCCGTTGACTTCTAAGGCCCTAACTATTCCATCTGTTGGAGCAACGCCCTAGGGTGAAGCCTAGGTTGCCCGGAAAGTAGAAATGACCATAACTTTCACACTGGTTGCAATTATTCGTTTTATACGATGGAAAAGCTGTTGTATTTATACCGTATTTTATGCGTCTGGCGTTGACTTCTTATGCCCTAACAATTCGATTTGGTGGAACAACGACCTAGAGTGAGGCCTAGGTTGCCCGGAACGTAGAAATGACCATAACTTTCACACTGGTTGCTATTATTCGTTCTATACGATGGAAAAACTGTTATATTTATATTGTATCTTATGCTTCGGGCGTTGACTTCTAAGGCCCTAGCTGTTTGATCTGGTGGAGCAACGCCCTAGAGTGAAGCGTAGGTTGCCCGGAACGTAGAAATGACCATCACTTTCAAACTGGTTGCAATTATTCCTGTTATATGATGGAAAAACTGTTGTATTTTTATTGCATTTTGTGCTTCGGGGATTGACTTCTAAGGCCCCAACTATTCAATCTGTTGGAGCAACGCCCTAGGGTGTAGCCTAGGTTGCCCGGAACGTAGAAATGACCATAACTTTCACACTGGTCGCTATTATTCGTTTTATACGATGGAAAAACTGTTATATTTAAATTGTATTTTATGCTTCTGGCGTTGACTTCTTATGCCCTAACTATTCCATCTGGTGGAACAACACCCTAGGGTGATGCCTAGGTTGCCCGGAACGTAGAAATTACCATAACTTTCATACTGGTTGCAATTATTCGTTTTATATGATGGAAGAACTGTTGTATTTATATTGTATTTTATGCAGCTGGCGTTCACTTCTTAGGCCCTAACTATTCAATCCGTTGCGTCAACGCCCCAGAGTGAAGCCTAGGTTGCTCGGAATGTAGAAATGACCATAACATGCACACTGGTTGAAATTATTCGTTTTATACGATGGAAAAGCTGTTGCATCTTTATTGTATTTTATGCTTCTGGCGTTGACTTCTAAGGCCCTAACTATTGGATCTGGTGGAGCAACGCGCTAGAGTGAAGCCTAGGTTGCCCGGAACGTAGAAATGATCATCACTTTCAAACTGGTTGCAATTAA
This sequence comes from Calliopsis andreniformis, assembly GCF_051401765.1. Classification (NCBI taxonomy): domain Eukaryota; kingdom Metazoa; phylum Arthropoda; class Insecta; order Hymenoptera; family Andrenidae; genus Calliopsis; species Calliopsis andreniformis. The sequence continues at coordinate 11,436,787 of NW_027480431.1, read as the reverse complement.
TCCTTTTATACGATGGAAAAACTGTTGTATTTTTATTGCATTTTATGCTTCCGGCGTTGACTTCTAAGGCCCTAACTATTCAATCTGTTGGAGCAACGCCCTAGGGTGAAGCCTAGGTTGCCCGGAAGGTAGAAATGAGGTTAACTTTCATACTGGTTGCAATTATTCGTTTTATACGATGCAAAAACTGTTGTATTTACATTGTTTTTTATGCTTCTGGCGTTGACTTCTAAGGCACTAACTATTCGATCTGGTGGAGCAACGCCCTAGAGTGAAGCCGAGGTTGTCCGGAACGTAGAAATGACAATCACTTTCAAACTGGTTGCAATTATTCCGGTTATATGATGGAAAAACTGTTGTATTTTTAATGCATTTTATGCTTCGGGCATTGACTTCTAAGGCCCTACCTATTCAGTCTGTTGGAGCAACGCCCTAGGGTGTAGCCTAGGTTGCCCGGAAAGTAGAAATGACCACAACTTTCATACTGGTTGCAATTACTCGTTTTATATGATGGAAAAACTGTTCTATTTATATTGTATTTTATGCTTCTGGCGTTCACTTCTTAGGTCCTAACTATTCGATCTGCTGGAACAAAGCCATAGGGTGAAGCCTAGGTTGCCCGGAACGTAGAACTGACCATAACTTTTACACTGGTAGCAATTATTCGTTTTATACAATGGAAAACCTGTTCTATTTATTTTGTATTTTATGCTTCGGGCGTTGACTTCCAAGGCCCTAGCTGTTTGATCTGGTGGAGCAACGCACTAGAGGGATGCCTAGGTGGTCCGGAACGTAGAAATGACCATAACTTTCACACCGGTAGCAATTATTCGTTTTATACGATGGAAAAACTGTTGTACTTATATTGTATTTTATACTTCTGGCGTTGACTTCTTATGCCCTAACTATTCCATCTGGTGGAACAACGCCCTAGGGTGAAGCCTAGGTTGCCCGGAACGTAGAAATGGAAATAACTTTGACACCGATAGCAATTACACGTTTTATACGATGGAAAAACAGTTCTATTTATTTTGTATTTTATGCTTCGGCCGTTGACTTCTAAGGCCCTAACTATTCCATCTGTTGGAGCAACGCCCTAGGGTGAAGCCTAGGTTGCCCGGAAAGTAGAAATGACCATAACTTTCACACTGGTTGCAATTATTCGTTTTATACGATGGAAAAGCTGTTGTATTTATACCGTATTTTATGCGTCTGGCGTTGACTTCTTATGCCCTAACAATTCGATTTGGTGGAACAACGACCTAGAGTGAGGCCTAGGTTGCCCGGAACGTAGAAATGACCATAACTTTCACACTGGTTGCTATTATTCGTTCTATACGATGGAAAAACTGTTATATTTATATTGTATCTTATGCTTCGGGCGTTGACTTCTAAGGCCCTAGCTGTTTGATCTGGTGGAGCAACGCCCTAGAGTGAAGCGTAGGTTGCCCGGAACGTAGAAATGACCATCACTTTCAAACTGGTTGCAATTATTCCTGTTATATGATGGAAAAACTGTTGTATTTTTATTGCATTTTATGCTTCGGGCATTGACTTCTAAGGTCCTAACTATTCAATCTGTTGGAGCAACGCCCTAGGGTAAAGTCTAGGTTGCCCGGAACGTAGAAATGACGTTAACTTTCTTACTGGTTGCAATTACTCGTTTCATACGATTGAAAAGCTGTTGTATTTATATTGTATTTTATGCTTCTGGCGTTCACTTCTTAGGCCCTGACTATTCGATCTGGTGGAACAACGCTCTATGGTGAAGCCTAGGTTGACCGGAACGTAGAAATGACCATAACTTTCAAAATGGTTGCAAATATTCCTGTTATATGATGGAAAAACTGTTGTATTTTTATTGCATTTTAAGCTTCGGGCATTGTCTTCTAAGGCCCTACCTATTCAGTCTGTTGGAGCAACGCCCTAGGGTGTAGCCTAGGTTGCCCGGAAAGTAGAAATGACAATAACTTTCATACTGGTTGCAATTACTCGTTTCAAACGATTGAAAAGCTGTTGTATTTATATTGTATTTTATGCTTCTGGCGTTCACTTCTTAGGCCCTGACTATCCGATCTGGTGGAACAACGCTCTATGGTGAAGCCTAGGTTGACCGGAACGTAGAAATGACCATCACTTTCAAACTGGTTGCAATTAATCCTTTTATACGATGGAAAAACTGTTGCATTTTTATTGCATTCTATGCTTCGGGCGTTGACTTCTAAGGCCCTAACTATTCAATCTGTTGGAGCAACGCCCTATGGTGAAGCCTAGGTTGCCCGGAAAGTAGAAATGACCATAACTTTCATACTGGTTGCACTTATTCGTTTTATACGATGGAAAAACTGTTGTATTTATATTGTATTTTATGCTTCTGGCGTTCACTTCTTAGGCCCTAACTATTCGATCTGGTGGAGCAACGCGCTAGAGTGAAGCCTAGGTTGCCCGGAACGTAGAAATGACCATCACTTTCATACTGGTTGCAATTATTCGTTTTATACGATGCAAAAACTGTTGTATTTACATTGTTTTTTATGCTTCTGGCGTTGACTTCTAAGGCACTAACTATTCGATCTGGTGGAGCAACGCCCTAGAGTGAAGCCGAGGTTGCCCGGAAAGTAGAAATGACCATAACTTTCATACTAGCTGCAATTACTCGTTTTATATGATGGAAAAACTGTTATATTTATATTGTATCTTATGCTTCTGGAGTTGACTTCTTGGGCCCTAACAATTCGATCTGGTGGAACAACGCCCTAGAGTGAAGCCTAGGTTGCCTGGAACGTAGAAATGACCATCACTTTCATACGGGTTGCAATTATTCCTGTTATAGGATGGAAGGACTGTTGTATTTTTATTGTATTTTATGATTCAGGCGTTGACTTCTGAGGCCGTAGCTATTCGATGTGGTGGACCAACGCCCTAGGTTGAATCGTAGGTTGCCCGGAACGTAGAAATGACCATAACATTCACACTGGTTGCAATTATTCGTTTTATACGATGGAAAAGCTGTTGTATTTATATCGTATTTTATGCTTCGGGCATTGACTTCTAATGCCCTAACTATTCAATCTGTTGGAGCAACGCCCTAGGGTGAAGCCTAGGTTGCTCGGAAAGTAGAATTGACCATCAGTTTCATACTGGTTGCAATTATACGTTTTATACGATGGAAAAACTGTTGTATTTATATTGTATTTTATGCTTCTGGCATTGACTTCTAAGGCACTAACTATTCTATCTGGTGGAGCAACGCAATAGAGTGAAGCCTAGGTTGCCCGGAACGTAGAATTGGCCATCACTTTCAAACTGGTTGCAATTATTCCTGATATATGATGGAAACACTGTTGTATTTTTATTGCATTTTATGCTTCGGGCGTAGACTTCTAAGGCCCTAACTATTCAATCTGTTGGACCAACGCCCTAGGGTGAAGCCTAGCTTGCTCGGAAGGTAGAAATGACCATAAGTTTCATACTGGTTGCAATTATTCGTTTTATACGATGGAAAAGCTGTTGTATTTATATCGTATTTTATGCTTCTGGCGTTGCCTTCTTAGGCCGTAACTATTCGGTCTGGTGGAGCAACGCCCTGGAGTGAAACCTAGGTTGCCCGGAACGTAGTATTGGCCATCACTTTCATACTGGTTGCAATTATTCCTGATATATGATGGAAACACTGTTGTATTTCTTTTGCATTTTATGGTTCGGGCGTTGACTTCTAAGGCCATAACTATTCAATCTGTTGGAGCAACGCCCTAGGGTGAAGCCTAGGTTGCTCGGAAAGTAGAAATGTCCATAAGTTTCATACTGGTTGCAATTATTCGTTTTATACGATGGAAAAACTGTTGTATTTATATTGTATTTTATGCTTCTGGCGTTGACTTCTGAGGCACTAACTATTCGATCTGGTGGAGCAACGCAATAGAGTGCTGCATAGGTTGCCCGGAACGTAGAACTGGCCATCACTTTCAAACTGGTTGCAATTATTCCTGTTATATGATGGAAACACTGTTGTATTTTTTTTGCGTTTTATGGTTCGGGCGTTGACTTCTAAGGCCCTAACTGCTCAATCTGTTGGAGCAACGCCCTAGGGTGGAGCCTAGGTTGCTCAGAAAGTAGAAATGACCATAAGTTTCATACTGGTTGCAACTATTCGTTTTATACGATGGAAAGCTGTTGTATTTATATTGTATTTTATGCTTCTGGCGTTGACTTCTAAGGCACTAACTATTCGATCTGGTGGAGCAACGCAACAGTGTGAAGCCTAGGTTGCCCGGAACGTAGAACTGGCCTTCACTTTCAAACTGGTTGCAATTATTCCTGTTATATGATGGAAACACTGTTGTATTTTTTTTGCATTTTATGGTTCGGGCGTTGACTTCTAAGGCCCTAACTATTCAATCTGTTGGAGCAACGCCCTAGGGTGAAGCCTAGGTTGCTCGGAAAGTAGAAATGACCATAAGTTTCATACTGGTTGCAATTATTCGTTTTATACGATGGAAAAACTGTTGTATTTATATCGTATTTTATGCTTCTGGTGTTGACTTCTAAGACACTATCTATTCGATCTGGTGTAGCAACGCCCTAGAGCGTAGCCTAGGTTGCCCGGAACGTAGAATTGGCCATCACTTTCAAACTGGTTGCAATTATTCCTGTTATATGATGGAAACACTGTGGTATTTTTTTTGCATTTTTTGGTTAGGGCGTTGACTTCTACGGTCCTAACTATTCAATCTGTTGGAGCAACGCCCTAGGGTGAAGCCTAGGTTGCTCGGAAAGTAGAAATGACCATAAGCTTCATACTGGTTGCAATTATTCGTTTTATACGATGGTAAATCTGTTGTATTTATATTATATTTTATGCTTCTGGCGTTGACTTCTAAGGCACTAACTATTCGATCAGGTGGAGCAACGCCCTGGAGTGAAGCCTAGGTTGCCCGGAACGTAGAATTGGCCATCGCTTTCCAACTGGTTGCAATTATTCCTGTTATATGATGCATACACTGTTGTATTTTTATTGCATTTTATGCTTCGGGCGTTGACTTCTAAGGCCCTAACTATTCAATCTGTTGGACCAACGCCCTAGGGTGAAGCCTAGCTTGCTCGGAAAGTAGAAATCACCATAAGTTTCTTACTGGTTGCAATTATTCGTTTTATACGATGGAAAAGCTGTTGTATTTATATCGTATTTTATGCTTCTGGCGTTGACTTCTTAGGCTCCAACTATTCGATCTTTTGGAGCAACGCAATAGAGTGAAGCCTAGGTTGCCCGGAACGTAGAATTGGCCATCACTTTCAAACTGGTTGCAATTATTCCTGTTATATGATGGAAACACTGTGGTATTTTTTTTGCATTTTATGGTTCGGGCGTTGACTTCTAAGGCCCTAACTATTCAATCTGTTGGAGCAACGCCCTAGGGTGAAGCCTAGCTTGCTCGGAAAGTAGAAATGACCATAAGTTTCATACTGGTTGCAATTATTCGTTTTATACGATGGAAAAGCTGTTGTATTTATATCGTATTTTGTGCTTCTGGCGTTGACTTCTTAGGCCGTAACTATTCGGTCTGGTTGAGCAACGCCCTGGAGTGAATCCTAGGTTGCCCGGAACGTAGAATTGGCCATCGCTTTCAAACTGGTTGCAATTATTCCGGATATATGATGGAAACACTGTTGTATTTTTTTTGCATTTTATGGTTCGGGCGTTGACTTCTAAGGCCATAACTATTCAATCTGTTGGAGCAACGCCCTAGGGTGAAGCCTAGGTTGCTCGGAAAGTAGAAATGTCCATAAGTTTCATACTGGTTGCAATTATTCGATTTATACGATGGAAAAACTGTTGTATTTATATTGTTTTTTATGCTTCTGGCGTTGACTTCTAAGGCACTAACTATTCGATCTGGTGGAGCAACGCAATAGAGTGATGCATAGGTTGCCCGGAACGTAGAATTGGCCATCACTTTCAAACTGGTTGCAATTATTCCTGTTATATGATGGAAACGCTGTTGTATTTTTTTTGCGTTTTATGGTTCGGGCGTTGACTTCTAAGGCCCTAACTATTCAATCTGTTGGAGCAACGCCCTAGGGTGGAGCGTAGGTTGCTCGGAAAGTAGAAATGACAATAAGTTTCATACTGGTTGCAATTATTCGTTTTATACGATGGAAAAGCTGTTGTATTTATATCGTATTTTATGCTTCTGGCGTTGACTTCTTAGGCTCTAACTATTCGATCTGGTGGAGCAACGCAATAGAGTGAAGCCTAGGTTGCCCGGAACGTAGAATTGGCCATCACTTTCAAACTGGTTGCAATTATTCCTGTTATATGATGGAAACACTGTTGTATTTTTTTTGCGTTTTATGGTTCGGGCGTTGACTTCTAAGGCCCTAACTATTCAATCTGTTGGAGCAACGCCCTAGGGTGGAGCCTAGGTTGCTCAGAAAGTAGAAATGTCCATAAGTTTCATACTGGTTGCAACTATTCGTTTTATACGATGGAAAGCTGTTGTATTTATATTGTATTTTATGCTTCTGGCGTTGACTTCTAAGGCACTAACTATTCGATCTGGTGGAGCAACGCCCTAGAGTGAAGCCGAGGTTGCCCGGAAAGTAGAAATGACCATAACTTTCATACTAGCTGCAATTACTCGTTTTATATGATGGAAAAACTGTTATATTTATATTGTATCTTATGCTTCTGGAGTTGACTTCTTGGGCCCTAACAATTCGATCTGGTGGAACAACGCCCTAGAGTGAAGCCTAGGTTGCCTGGAACGTAGAAATGACCATCACTTTCATACGGGTTGCAATTATTCCTGTTATAGGATGGAAGGACTGTTGTATTTTTATTGTATTTTATGATTCAGGCGTTGACTTCTGAGGCCGTAGCTATTCGATGTGGTGGACCAACGCCCTAGGTTGAATCGTAGGTTGCCCGGAACGTAGAAATGACCATAACATTCACACTGGTTGCAATTATTCGTTTTATACGATGGAAAAGCTGTTGTATTTATATCGTATTTTATGCTTCGGGCATTGACTTCTAATGCCCTAACTATTCAATCTGTTGGAGCAACGCCCTAGGGTGAAGCCTAGGTTGCTCGGAAAGTAGAATTGACCATCAGTTTCATACTGGTTGCAATTATACGTTTTATACGATGGAAAAACTGTTGTATTTATATTGTATTTTATGCTTCTGGCATTGACTTCTAAGGCACTAACTATTCTATCTGGTGGAGCAACGCAATAGAGTGAAGCCTAGGTTGCCCGGAACGTAGAATTGGCCATCACTTTCAAACTGGTTGCAATTATTCCTGATATATGATGGAAACACTGTTGTATTTTTATTGCATTTTATGCTTCGGGCGTAGACTTCTAAGGCCCTAACTATTCAATCTGTTGGACCAACGCCCTAGGGTGAAGCCTAGCTTGCTCGGAAGGTAGAAATGACCATAAGTTTCATACTGGTTGCAATTATTCGTTTTATACGATGGAAAAGCTGTTGTATTTATATCGTATTTTATGCTTCTGGCGTTGCCTTCTTAGGCCGTAACTATTCGGTCTGGTGGAGCAACGCCCTGGAGTGAAACCTAGGTTGCCCGGAACGTAGTATTGGCCATCACTTTCATACTGGTTGCAATTATTCCTGATATATGATGGAAACACTGTTGTATTTCTTTTGCATTTTATGGTTCGGGCGTTGACTTCTAAGGCCATAACTATTCAATCTGTTGGAGCAACGCCCTAGGGTGAAGCCTAGGTTGCTCGGAAAGTAGAAATGTCCATAAGTTTCATACTGGTTGCAATTATTCGTTTTATACGATGGAAAAACTGTTGTATTTATATTGTATTTTATGCTTCTGGCGTTGACTTCTGAGGCACTAACTATTCGATCTGGTGGAGCAACGCAATAGAGTGCTGCATAGGTTGCCCGGAACGTAGAACTGGCCATCACTTTCAAACTGGTTGCAATTATTCCTGTTATATGATGGAAACACTGTTGTATTTTTTTTGCGTTTTATGGTTCGGGCGTTGACTTCTAAGGCCCTAACTGCTCAATCTGTTGGAGCAACGCCCTAGGGTGGAGCCTAGGTTGCTCAGAAAGTAGAAATGACCATAAGTTTCATACTGGTTGCAACTATTCGTTTTATACGATGGAAAGCTGTTGTATTTATATTGTATTTTATGCTTCTGGCGTTGACTTCTAAGGCACTAACTATTCGATCTGGTGGAGCAACGCAACAGTGTGAAGCCTAGGTTGCCCGGAACGTAGAACTGGCCTTCACTTTCAAACTGGTTGCAATTATTCCTGTTATATGATGGAAACACTGTTGTATTTTTTTTGCATTTTATGGTTCGGGCGTTGACTTCTAAGGCCCTAACTATTCAATCTGTTGGAGCAACGCCCTAGGGTGAAGCCTAGGTTGCTCGGAAAGTAGAAATGACCATAAGTTTCATACTGGTTGCAATTATTCGTTTTATACGATGGAAAAACTGTTGTATTTATATCGTATTTTATGCTTCTGGTGTTGACTTCTAAGACACTATCTATTCGATCTGGTGTAGCAACGCCCTAGAGCGTAGCCTAGGTTGCCCGGAACGTAGAATTGGCCATCACTTTCAAACTGGTTGCAATTATTCCTGTTATATGATGGAAACACTGTGGTATTTTTTTTGCATTTTTTGGTTAGGGCGTTGACTTCTACGGTCCTAACTATTCAATCTGTTGGAGCAACGCCCTAGGGTGAAGCCTAGGTTGCTCGGAAAGTAGAAATGACCATAAGCTTCATACTGGTTGCAATTATTCGTTTTATACGATGGTAAATCTGTTGTATTTATATTATATTTTATGCTTCTGGCGTTGACTTCTAAGGCACTAACTATTCGATCAGGTGGAGCAACGCCCTGGAGTGAAGCCTAGGTTGCCCGGAACGTAGAATTGGCCATCGCTTTCCAACTGGTTGCAATTATTCCTGTTATATGATGCATACACTGTTGTATTTTTATTGCATTTTATGCTTCGGGCGTTGACTTCTAAGGCCCTAACTATTCAATCTGTTGGACCAACGCCCTAGGGTGAAGCCTAGCTTGCTCGGAAAGTAGAAATCACCATAAGTTTCTTACTGGTTGCAATTATTCGTTTTATACGATGGAAAAGCTGTTGTATTTATATCGTATTTTATGCTTCTGGCGTTGACTTCTTAGGCTCCAACTATTCGATCTTTTGGAGCAACGCAATAGAGTGAAGCCTAGGTTGCCCGGAACGTAGAATTGGCCATCACTTTCAAACTGGTTGCAATTATTCCTGTTATATGATGGAAACACTGTGGTATTTTTTTTGCATTTTATGGTTCGGGCGTTGACTTCTAAGGCCCTAACTATTCAATCTGTTGGAGCAACGCCCTAGGGTGAAGCCTAGCTTGCTCGGAAAGTAGAAATGACCATAAGTTTCATACTGGTTGCAATTATTCGTTTTATACGATGGAAAAGCTGTTGTATTTATATCGTATTTTGTGCTTCTGGCGTTGACTTCTTAGGCCGTAACTATTCGGTCTGGTTGAGCAACGCCCTGGAGTGAATCCTAGGTTGCCCGGAACGTAGAATTGGCCATCGCTTTCAAACTGGTTGCAATTATTCCGGATATATGATGGAAACACTGTTGTATTTTTTTTGCATTTTATGGTTCGGGCGTTGACTTCTAAGGCCATAACTATTCAATCTGTTGGAGCAACGCCCTAGGGTGAAGCCTAGGTTGCTCGGAAAGTAGAAATGTCCATAAGTTTCATACTGGTTGCAATTATTCGATTTATACGATGGAAAAACTGTTGTATTTATATTGTTTTTTATGCTTCTGGCGTTGACTTCTAAGGCACTAACTATTCGATCTGGTGGAGCAACGCAATAGAGTGATGCATAGGTTGCCCGGAACGTAGAATTGGCCATCACTTTCAAACTGGTTGCAATTATTCCTGTTATATGATGGAAACGCTGTTGTATTTTTTTTGCGTTTTATGGTTCGGGCGTTGACTTCTAAGGCCCTAACTATTCAATCTGTTGGAGCAACGCCCTAGGGTGGAGCGTAGGTTGCTCGGAAAGTAGAAATGACAATAAGTTTCATACTGGTTGCAATTATTCGTTTTATACGATGGAAAAGCTGTTGTATTTATATCGTATTTTATGCTTCTGGCGTTGACTTCTTAGGCTCTAACTATTCGATCTGGTGGAGCAACGCAATAGAGTGAAGCCTAGGTTGCCCGGAACGTAGAATTGGCCATCACTTTCAAACTGGTTGCAATTATTCCTGTTATATGATGGAAACACTGTTGTATTTTTTTTGCGTTTTATGGTTCGGGCGTTGACTTCTAAGGCCCTAACTATTCAATCTGTTGGAGCAACGCCCTAGGGTGGAGCCTAGGTTGCTCAGAAAGTAGAAATGTCCATAAGTTTCATACTGGTTGCAACTATTCGTTTTATACGATGGAAAGCTGTTGTATTTATATTGTATTTTATGCTTCTGGCGTTGACTTCTAAGGCACTAACTATTCGATCTGGTGGAGCAACGCAATAGAGTGAAGCCTAGGTTGCCCGGAACGTAGAACTGGCCTTCACTTTCAAACTGGTTGCAATTATTCCTGATATATGATGGAAACACTGTTGTATTTTTTTTGCATCTTATGGTTCGGGCGTTGACTTCTAAGGCCCTAACTATTCAATCTGTTGGAGCAACGCCCTAGGGTGAAGCCTAGGTTGCTGGGAAAGTAGAAATGTCCATAAGTTTAATACTGGTTGCAATTATTCGTTTTATACGATGGAAAAACTGTTGTATTTATATCGTATTTTATGCTCCTGGTGTTGACTTCTAAGGCACTATCTATTCGATCTGGTGGAGCAGCGCCCTAGAGCGAAGCCTAGGTTGCCCGGAACGTAGAATTGGCCATCACTTTCAAACTGGTTGCAATTATTCCTGTTATATGGTGGAAACACTGTTGTATTTTTTTTGCATTTTATGGTTAGGGCGTTGACTTCTAAGGTCCTAACTACTCAATCTGTTGGAGCAACGCCCTAGGGTGAAGCCTAGGTTGCTCGGAAAGTAGAAATGACCATAAGTTTCATACTGGTTGCAATTACTCGTTTTATACGATGGAAAAACTGTTGTATTTATATTGTATTTTATGCTTCTGGCGTTGACTTCTAAGGCACTAACTATTCGATCAGGTGGAGCAACGCCCTGGAGTGAAGCCTAGGTTGCCCGGAACGTAGAATTGGCCATCACTTTCAAACTGGTTGCAATTATTCCTGTTATATGATGGAAACACTGTTGTATTTTTTTTGCATTTTATGGTTAGGGCGTTGACTTCTAAGGTCCTAACTATTCAATCTGTTGGAGCAACGCCATAGGGTGAAGCCTAGGTTGCTCGGAAAGTAGAAATGACCATAAGTTTCATACTGGTTGCAATTATTCGTTTTATACGATGGAAAAACTGTTGTATTTATATTGTATTTTATGCTTCTGGCGTTGACTTCTAAGGCACTAACTATTCGATCAGGTGGAGCAACGCCCTGGAGTGAAGCCTAGGTTGCCCGGAACGTAGAATTGTCCATCGCTTTCAAACTGGTTGCAGTTATTCCTGTTATATGATGGATACACTGTTGTATTTTTATTGCATTTTATGCTTCGGGCGTTGACTTCTAAGGCCCTAACTATTCAATCTGTTGGACCAACGCCCTAGGGTGAAGCCTAGCTTGCTCGGAAAGTAGAAATGACCATAAGTTTCATACTGGTTGCAATTATTCGTTTTATACGATTGAAAAACTGTTGTATTTATATTATATTTTATACTTCTGGCGTTGACTTCTAAGGCACTGACTATTCGATCAGGTGGAGCAACGCCCTGGAGTGAAGCCTAGGTTGCCCGGAACGTAGAATTGGCCATCGCTTTCAAACTGGTTGCAATTATTCCTGTTATATGATGGATACACTGTTGTATTTTTATTGCATTTTATGCTTCGGGCGTTGACTTCTAAGGCCCTAACTATTCAATCTGTTGGACCAACGCCATAGGGTGAAGCCTAGCTTGCTCGGAAAGTTGAAATGTCCATAAGTTTCATACTGGTTGCAATTATTCGTTTTATACGATGGAATAGCTGTTGTATTTATATCGTATTTTATGCTTCTGGCGTTGACTTCTTAGGCTCTAACTATTCGATCTGGTGGAGCAACGCAATAGAGTGAAGCCTAGGTTGCCCGGAACGTAGAATTGGCCATCACTTTCAAACTGGTTGCAATTATTCCTGTTATATGGTGGATACACTGTGGTATTTTTTTTGCATTTTATGGTTCGGGCGTTGACTTCTAAGGCCCTAACTATTCAATCTGTTGGAGCAACGCCCTAGGGTGAAGCCTAGGTTGCTCGGAAAGTAGAAATGACCATAAGTTTCATACCGGTTGCAATTATTCGTTTTATACGATGGAAAAACTGTTGTATTTATATTGTATTTTATGCTTCTGGCGTTGACTTCTAAGGCACTAACTATTCGATCTGGTGGAGCAACGCCCTAGAGCGTAGCGTAGGTTGCCCGGAACGTAGAATTGGCCATCACTTTCAAACTGGTTGCAATTATTCCTGTTATATGATGGAAACACTGTGGTATTTTTTTTGCATTTTTTGGTTAGGGCGTTGACTTCTAAGGTCCTAACTATTCAATCTGTTGGAGCAACGCCCTAGGGTGAAGCCTAGGTTGCTCGGAAAGTAGAAATGACCATAAGCTTCATACTGGTTGCAATTATTCGTTTTATACGATGGTAAATCTGTTGTATTTATATTATATTTTATGCTTCTGGCGTTGACTTCTAAGGCACTAACTATTCGATCAGGTGGAGCAACGCCCTGGAGTGAAGCCTAGGTTGCCCGGAACGTAGAATTGGCCATCGCTTTCCAACTGGTTGCAATTATTCCTGTTATATGATGCATACACTGTTGTATTTTTATTGCATTTTATGCTTCGGGCGTTGACTTCTAAGGCCCTAACTATTCAATCTGTTGGACCAACGCCCTAGGGTGAAGCCTAGCTTGCTCGGAAAGTAGAAATCACCATAAGATTCTTACTGGTTGCAATTATTCGTTTTATACGATGGAAAAGCTGTTGTATTTATATCGTATTTTATGCTTCTGGCGTTGACTTCTTAGGCTCCAACTATTCGATCTTTTGGAGCAACGCAATAGAGTGAAGCCTAGGTTGCCCGGAACGTAGAATTGGCCATCACTTTCAAACTGGTTGCAATTATTCCTGTTATATGATGGAAACACTGTGGTATTTTTTTTGCATTTTATGGTTCGGGCGTTGACTTCTAAGGCCCTAACTATTCAATCTGTTGGAGCAACGCCCTAGGGTGAAGCCTAGCTTGCTCGGAAAGTAGAAATGACCATAAGTTTCATACTGGTTGCAATTATTCGTTTTATACGATGGAAAAGCTGTTGTATTTATATCGTATTTTGTGCTTCTGGCGTTGACTTCTTAGGCCGTAACTATTCGGTCTGGTTGAGCAACGCCCTGGAGTGAATCCTAGGTTGCCCGGAACGTAGAATTGGCCATCGCTTTCAAACTGGTTGCAATTATTCCGGATATATGATGGAAACACTGTTGTATTTTTTTTGCATTTTATGGTTCGGGCGTTGACTTCTAAGGCCATAACTATTCAATCTGTTGGAGCAACGCCCTAGGGTGAAGCCTAGGTTGCTCGGAAAGTAGAAATGTCCATAAGTTTCATACTGGTTGCAATTATTCGATTTATACGATGGAAAAACTGTTGTATTTATATTGTTTTTTATGCTTCTGGCGTTGACTTCTAAGGCACTAACTATTCGATCTGGTGGAGCAACGCAATAGAGTGATGCATAGGTTGCCCGGAACGTAGAATTGGCCATCACTTTCAAACTGGTTGCAATTATTCCTGTTATATGATGGAAACGCTGTTGTATTTTTTTTGCATTTTATGGTTCGGGCGTTGACTTCTAAGGCCATAACTATTCAATCTGTTGGAGCAACGCCCTAGGGTGAAGCCTAGGTTGCTCGGAAAGTAGAAATGTCCATAAGTTTCATACTGGTTGCAATTATTCGATTTATACGATGGAAAAACTGTTGTATTTATATTGTTTTTTATGCTTCTGGCGTTGACTTCTAAGGCACTAACTATTCGATCTGGTGGAGCAACGCAATAGAGTGATGCATAGGTTGCCCGGAACGTAGAATTGGCCATCACTTTCAAACTGGTTGCAATTATTCCTGTTATATGATGGAAACGCTGTTGTATTTTTTTTGCGTTTTATGGTTCGGGCGTTGACTTCTAAGGCCCTAACTATTCAATCTGTTGGAGCAACGCCCTAGGGTGGAGCGTAGGTTGCTCGGAAAGTAGAAATGACAATAAGTTTCATACTGGTTGCAATTATTCGTTTTATACGATGGAAAAGCTGTTGTATTTATATCGTATTTTATGCTTCTGGCGTTGACTTCTTAGGCTCTAACTATTCGATCTGGTGGAGCAACGCAATAGAGTGAAGCCTAGGTTGCCCGGAACGTAGAATTGGCCATCACTTTCAAACTGGTTGCAATTATTCCTGTTATATGATGGAAACACTGTTGTATTTTTTTGCGTTTTATGGTTCGGGCGTTGACTTCTAAGGCCCTAACTATTCAATCTGTTGGAGCAACGCCCTAGGGTGGAGAATAGGTTGCTCAGAAAGTAGAAATGTCCATAAGTTTCATACTGGTTGCAACTATTCGTTTTATACCATGGAAAGCTGTTGTATTTATATTGTATTTTATGCTTCTGGCGTTGACTTCTAAGGCACTAACTATTCGATCTGGGGGAGCAACGCAATAGAGTGAAGCCTAGGTTGCCCGGAACGTAGAACTGGCCTTCACTTTCAAACTGGTTGCAATTATTCCTGATATATGATGGAAACACTGTTGTATTTTTTTTGCATCTTATGGTTCGGGCGTTGACTTCTAAGGCCCTAACTATTCAATCTGTTGGATCAACGCCCTAGGGTGAAGCCTAGGTTGCTGGGAAAGTAGAAATGTCCATAAGTTTAATACTGGTTGCAATTATTCGTTTTATACGATGGAAAAACTGTTGTATTTATATCGTATTTTATGCTCCTGGTGTTGACTTCTAAGGCACTATCTATTCGATCTGGTGGAGCAACGCCGTAGAGCGAAGCCTAGGTTGCCCGGAACGTAGAATTGGCCATCACTTTCAAACTGGTTGCAATTATTCCTGTTATATGATGGATACACTGTTGTATTTTTATTGCATTTTATGTTTCGGGCGTTGACTTATAAGGCCCTAACTATTCAATCTGTTGGACCAACGCCCTAGGGTGAGGCCTAGCTTGCTCGGAAAGTAGAAATGACCATAAGTTTCATACTGGTTGCAATTATTCGTTTTATACGATGGAAAAGCTGTTGTATTTATATCGTATTTTATGCTTCTGGCGTTGACTTCTTGGGCCGTAACTATTCGGTCTGGTGGAGCAACGCCCTGGAGTGAAATCTAGGTTGCCCGGAACGTAGAATTGGCCATCGCTTTCAAACTGGTTGCAATTATTCCTGTTATATGATGGAAACACTGTTGTATTTTTTTTGCGTTTTATGGTTCGGGCGTTGACTTCTAAGGCCCTAACTATTCAATCTGTTGGAGCAACGCCTTAGGGTGAAGCCTAGGTTGCTCAGAAAGTAGAAATGTCCATAAGTTTCATACTGGTTGCAATTATTCGTTTTATACGATGGAAAGCTGTTGTATTTATATTGTATTTTATGCTTCTGGCGTTGACTTCTAAGGCACTAACTATTCGATCTGGTGGAGCAACGCAATAGAGTGAAGCCTAGGTTGCCCGGAACGTAGAAATGGCCTTCACTTTCAAACTGGTTGCAATTATTCCTGTTATATGATGGAAACACTGTTGTATTTTTTTTGCATTTTATGGTTCGGGCGTTGACATCTAAGGCCCTAGCTATTCAATCTGTTGGAGCAACGCCCTAGGGTGAAGCCTAGCTTGCTCGGAAAGTAGAAATGACCATAAGTTTCATACTGGTTGCAATTATTCGTTTTATACGATGGAAAAACTGTTGTATTTATATCGTACTTTATGCTTCTGGCGTTGACATCTAAGGCACTATCTATTCGATCTGGTGGAGCAACGCCCTAGAGAGAAGCCTAGGTTGCCCGGAACGTAGAATTGGCCATCACTTTCAAACTGGTTGCAATTATTCCTGTTATATGATGGAAACACTGTTGTATTTTTTTTGCATTTGATGGTTAGGGCGTTGACTTCTATGGTCCTAACTATTCAATCTGTTGGAGCAACGCCCTAGGGTGAAGCCTAGGTTGCTCGGAAAGTAGAAATGACCATAAGTTTCATACTGGTTGCAATTATTCGTTTTATACGATGGAAAAACTGTTGTATTTATATGGTATTTTATGCTTCTGGCGTTGACTTCTAAGGCACTAACTATTCGATCAGGTGGAGCAACGCCCTGGAGTGAAGCCTAGGTTGCCCGGAACGTAGAATTGGCCATCAATTTCATACTGGTTGCAATTATACCTGTTATATGATGGAAACACTGCTGTATTCTTTTTGCATTCTATGGTTCGGGCGTTGACTTCTAAGGCCCTAACTATTCAATCTGTTGGAGCAACGCCCTAGGGTGAAGCCTAGGTTGCTCTGAAAGTAGAAATGACCATAAGTTTGATACTGGTTGCAATTATTCGTTTTATACGGTGGAAAAACTGTTGTATTTATATTGTATTTTATGCTTCTGGTGTTGACTTCTATGGCACTAACTATTCGATCAGGTGGAGCAACGCCCTGGAGTGAAGCCTAGGTTGCCCGGAACGTAGAATTGGCCATCGCTTTCAAAATGGTTGCAATTATTCCTGATATATGATGGAAACACTGTTGTATTTTTCATGCATTTTATGGTTCGGGCGTTGACTTCTAAGGCCCTAACTATTCAATCTGTTGGAGCAACGCCCTAGGGTGAAGCCTAGGTTGCTCGGAAAGTAGAAATGTCCATAAGTTTCATACTGGTTGCAATTATTCGTTTTATACGATGGAAAAACTGTTGTATTTATATCGTATTTTATGCTTCTGGTGTTGACTTCTAAGACACTATCTATTCGATCTGGTGTAGCAACGCCCTAGAGCGTAGCCTAGGTTGCCCGGAACGTAGAATTGGCCATCACATTCAAACTGGTTGCAATTATTCCTGTTATATGATGGAAACACTGTGGTATTTTTTTTGCATTTTTTGGTTAGGGCGTTGACTTCTAAGGTCCTAACTATTCAATCTGTTGGAGCAACGCCCTAGGGTGAAGCCTAGGTTGCTCGGAAAGTAGAAATGACCATAAGCTTCATACTGGTTGCAATTATTCGTTTTATACGATGGTAAATCTGTTGTATTTATATTATATTTTATGCTTCTGGCGTTGACTTCTAAGGCACTAACTATTCGATCAGGTGGAGCAACGCCCTGGAGTGAAGCCTAGGTTGCCCGGAACGTAGAATTGTCCATCGCTTTCCAACTGGTTGCAATTATTCCTGTTATATGATGCATACACTGTTGTATTTTTATTGCATTTTATGCTTCGGGCGTTGACTTCTAAGGCCCTAACTATTCAATCTGTTGGACCAACGCCCTAGGGTGAAGGCTAGCTTGCTCGGAAAGTAGAAATCACCATAAGTTTCTTACTGGTTGCAATTATTCGTTTTATACGATGGAAAAGCTGTTGTATTTATATCGTATTTTATGCTTCTGGCGTTGACTTCTTAGGCTCCAACTATTCGATCTTTTGGAGCAACGCAATAGAGTGAAGCCTAGGTTGCCCGGAACGTAGAATTGGCCATCACTTTCAAACTGGTTGCAATTATTCCTGTTATATGATGGAAACACTGTGGTATTTTTTTTGCATTTTATGGTTCGGGCGTTGACTTCTAAGGCCCTAACTATTCAATCTGTTGGAGCAACGCCCTAGGGTGAAGCCTAGCTTGCTCGGAAAGTAGAAATGACCATAAGTTTCATACTGGTTGCAATTATTCGTTTTATACGATGGAAAAGCTGTTGTATTTATATCGTATTTTGTGCTTCTGGCGTTGACTTCTTAGGCCGTAACTATTCGGTCTGGTTGAGCAACGCCCTGGAGTGAATCCTAGGTTGCCCGGAACGTAGAATTGGCCATCGCTTTCAAACTGGTTGCAATTATTCCGGATATATGATGGAAACACTGTTGTATTTTTCATGCATTTTATGGTTCGGGCGTTGACTTCTAAGGCCCTAACTATTCAATCTGTTGGAGCAACGCCCTAGGGTGAAGCCTAGGTTGCTCGGAAAGTAGAAATGTCCATAAGTTTCATACTGGTTGCAATTATTCGTTTTATACGATGGAAAAACTGTTGTATTTATATCGTATTTTATGCTTCTGGTGTTGACTTCTTAGGCTCTAACTATTCGATCTGGTGGAGCAACGCAATAGAGTGAAGCCTAGGTTGCCCGGAACGTAGAATTGGCCATCACTTTCAAACTGGTTGCAATTATTCCTGTTATATGATGGAAACACTGTTGTATTTTTTTTGCATTTTATGGTTAGGGCGTTGACTTCTAAGGTCCTAACTATTCAATCTGTTGGAGCAACGCCATAGGGTGAAGACTAGGTTGCTCGGAAAGTAGAAATGACCATAAGTTTCATACTGGTTGCAATTTTCGTTTTATACGATGGAAAAACTGTTGTATTTATATTGTATTTTATGCTTCTGGCGTTGACTTCTAAGGCACTAACTATTCGATCAGGTGGAGCAACGCCCTGGAGTGAAGCCTAGGTTGCCCGGAACGTAGAATTGTCCATCGCTTTCAAACTGGTTGCAATTATTCCTGTTATATGATGGATACACTGTTGTATTTTTATTGCATTTTATGCTTCGGGCGTTGACTTCTAAGGCCCTAACTATTCAATCTGTTGGACCAACGCCCTAGGGTGAAGCCTAGCTTGCTCGGAAAGTAGAAATGACCATAAGTTTCATACTGGTTCAATTATTCGTTTTATACGATTGAAAAACTGTTGTATTTATATTATATTTTATACTTCTGGCGTTGACTTCTAAGGCACTAACTATTCGATCAGGTGGAGCAACGCCCTGGAGTGAAGCCTAGGTTGCCCGGAACGTAGAATTGGCCATCGCTTTCAAACTGGTTGCAATTATTCCTGTTATATGATGGATACACTGTTGTATTTTTATTGCATTTTATGCTTCGGGCGTTGTCTTCTAAGGCCCTAACTATTCAATCTGTTGGACCAACGCCATAGGGTGAAGCCTAGCTTGCTCGGAAAGTAGAAATGTCCATAAGTTTCATACTGGTTGCAATTATTCGTTTTATACGATGGAAAAGCTGTTGTATTTATATCGTATTTTATGCTTCTGGCGTTGACTTCTTAGGCTCTAACTATTCGATCTGGTGGAGCAACGCAATAGAGTGAAGCCTAGGTTGCCCGGAACGTAGAATTGGCCATCACGTTCAAACTGGTTGCAGTCATTCCTGTTATATGATGGAAACACTGTTGTATTTTTTTTGCATTTTATGTTTCGGGCGTTCACTTCTAAGGTCCTAACTATTGAATCTGTTGGAGCAACGCCCTAGGGTGAAGCCTAGCGTGCTCGGAAAGTAGAAATGACCATATGTTTCATACTGGTTGCAATTATTCGTTTTATGCGATGGAAACACTGTTGTATTTTTATTGCATTTTATGCTTCGGGCGTTGTCTTCTAAGGCCCTAACTATTCAATCTGTTGGAGCAACGCCCTAGGGTGAAGCCTAGGTTGCCCGGAACGTAGAAATGACCATCACTTTCACACGGGTTGCAATTATTCCTGTTATAGAATGGAAATACTGTTGTATTTTTGTTGTATTTTATACTTCAGGCGTTGACTTCTGAGGCCGTAGCTATTCGATGTGGTGGAAGAACGCCATACAGTGAAGCCTAGGTCGCCAGAACGTAGAAATGACCATTACTTTCACACTGTTTGCAATTATTCCTTTTATACGATGGAAAAGCTGTTGTATTTATATCGTATTTTATGCTCCTGGCGTTGACTTCTAAGGCCCTAGCTATTCATTCTGTTGGAGCAACGCTCTAGGGTGAAGCCTAGGTTGCTCGGAAAGTAGAAATGACCATCAGTTTCATACTGGTTGCAATTATACGTTTTATACGATGGAAAAACTGTTGTATTTATATTGTATTTTATGCTTCTGGCGTTGACTTCTAAGGCACTAACTATTCTATCTGGTGGAGCAACGCAATAGAGTGAAGCCTAGGTTGCCCGGAACGTAGAATTGGCCATCACTTTCAAACTGGTTGCAATTATTCCTGATATATGATGGAAACACTGTTGTATTTTTATTGCATTTTATGCTTCGGGCGTAGACTTCTAAGGCCCTAACTATTCAATCTGTTGGACCAACGCCCTAGGGTGAAGCCTAGCTTGCTCGGAAGGTAGAAATGACCATAAGTTTCATACTGGTTGCAATTATTCGTTTTATACGATGGAAAAGCTGTTGTATTTATATCGTATTTTATGCTTCTGGCGTTGCCTTCTTAGGCCGTAACTATTCGGTCTGGTGGAGCAACGCCCTAGAGTGAAGCCTAGGTTGCCCCGAACGTAGAATTGGCCATCACTTTCAAACTGGTTGCAATTATTCCTTTTATATGATGGAAACACTGTTGTATTTTTTTTGCATTTTATGGTTAGGGCGTTGACTTCTAAGGTCCTAACTATTCAATCTGTTGGAGCAACGCCCTAGGGTGAAGCCTAGGTTGCTCGGAAAGTAGAAATGACCATAAGTTTGATACTGGTTGCAATTATTCGTTTTATACGGTGGAAAAACTGTTGTATTTATATTGTATTTTATGCTTCTGGTGTTGACTTCTATGGCACTAACTATTCGATCAGGTGGAGCAACGCCCTGGAGTGAAGCCTAGGTTGCCCGGAACGTAGAATTGGCCATCGCTTTCAAACTGGTTGCAATTATTCCTGTTATATGATGGATACACTGTTGTATTTTTATTGCATTTTATGCTTCGGGCGATGACTTCTAAGGCCCTAACTATTCAATCTGTTGGACCAACGCTCTAGGGTGAAGCCTAGCTTGCTCGGACAGTAGAAATGACCATAAGTTTCATACTGGTTGCAATTATTCGTTCTATACGATGGAAAAGATGTTGTATTTATATCGTATTTTATGCTTCTGGAGTTGACTTCTTAGGCCGTAACTATTCGGTATGGTGGAGCAACGCCCAGGACTGAAACCTAGGTTGCCCGGAACGTAGAATTGGCCATCGCTTTCAAACTGGTTGCAATTATTCCTGGTATATGATGGAAACACTGTTGTATTTTTCTTGCATTTTATGGTTCGGGCGTTGACTTCTAAGGCCCTAACTATTCAATCTGTGGGAGCAACGCCCTAGGGTGAAGCCTAGGTCGCTCGGAAGGTAGAAATGTCCATAAGTTTCATACTGGTTGCAATTATTCGTTTTATACGATGGAAAAACTGTTGTATTTTTATTGTATTTTATGCTTCTGGCGTTGACTTCTTAGGCCGTAACTATTCGGTCTGGTGAAGCAACGCCCTGGAGTGAAACCTAGGTTGCCCGGAACGTAGAATTGGCCATCGCTTTCAAAATGGTTGCAATTATTCCTGATATATGATGGAAACACTGTTGTATTTTTCATGCATTTTATGGTTCGGGCGTTGACTTCTAAGGCCCTAACTATTCAATCTGTTGGAGCAACGCCCTAGGGTGAAGCCTAGGTTGCTCGGAAAGTAGAAATGTCCATAAGTTTCATACTGGTTGCAATTATTCGTTTTATACGATGGAAAAACTGTTGTATTTATATCGTATTTTATGCTTCTGGTGTTGACTTCTAAGACACTATCTATTCGATCTGGTGTAGCAACGCCCTAGAGCGTAGCCTAGGTTGCCCGGAACGTAGAATTGGCCATCACTTTCAAACTGGTTGCAATTATTCCTGTTATATGATGGAAACACTGTGGTATTTTTTTTGCATTTTTTGGTTAGGGCGTTGAGTTCTAAGGTCCTAACTATTCAATCTGTTGGAGCAACGCCCTAGGGTGAAGCCTAGGTTGCTCGGAAAGTAGAAATGACCATAAGCTTCATACTAGTTGCAATTATTCGTTTTATACGATGGTAAATCTGTTGTATTTATATTATATTTTATGCTTCTGGCGTTGACTTCTAAGGCACTAACTATTCGATCAGGTGGAGCAACGCCCTGGAGTGAAGCCTAGGTTGCCCGGAACGTAGAATTGGCCATCGCTTTCCAACTGGTTGCAATTATTCCTGTTATATGATGCATACACTGTTGTATTTTTATTGCATTTTATGCTTCGGGCGTTGACTTCTAAGGCCCTAACTATTCAATCTGTTGGACCAACGCCCTAGGGTGAAGCCTAGCTTGCTCGGAAAGTAGAAATCACCATAAGTTTCTTACTGGTTGCAATTATTCGTTTTATACGATGGAAAAGCTGTTGTATTTATATCGTATTTTATGCTTCTGGCGTTGACTTCTTAGGCTCCAACTATTCGATCTTTTGGAGCAACGCAATAGAGTGAAGCCTAGGTTGCCCGGAACGTAGAATTGGCCATCACTTTCAAACTGGTTGCAATTATTCCTGTTATATGATGGAAACACTGTGGTATTTTTTTTGCATTTTATGGTTCGGGCGTTGACTTCTAAGGCCCTAACTATTCAATCTGTTGGAGCAACGCCCTAGGGTGAAGCCTAGCTTGCTCGGAAAGTAGAAATGACCATAAGTTTCATACCGGTTGCAATTATTCGTTTTATACGATGGAAAAACTGTTGTATTTATATTGTATTTTATGCTTCTGGCGTTGACTTCTAAGGCACTAACTATTCGATCTGGTGGAGCAACGCCCTAGAGAGAAGCCTAGGTTGCCCGGAGCGTAGAATTGGCCATCGCCTTCAAACTGGTTGCAATTATTCCTGTTATATGATGGATACACTGTTGTATTTTTATTGCATTTTATGTTTCGGGCGTTGACTTCTAAGGCCCTAACTATTCAATCTGTTGGACCAACGCCCTAGGGTGAGGCCTAGCTTGCTCGGAAAGTAGAAATGACCATAAGTTTCATACTGGTTGCAATTATTCGTTTTATACGATGGAAAAGCTGTTGTATTTATATCGTATTTTATGCTTCTGGCGTTGACTTCTTGGGCCGTAACTATTCGGTCTGGTGGAGCAACGCCCTGGAGTGAAATCTAGGTTGCCCGGAACGTAGAATTGGCCATCGCTTTCAAACTGGTTGCAATTATTCCTGTTATATGATGGAAACACTGTTGTATTTTTTTTGCGTTTTATGGTTCGGGCGTTGACTTCTAAGGCCCTAACTATTCAATCTGTTGGAGCAACGCCTTAGGGTGAAGCCTAGGTTGCTCAGAAAGTAGAAATGTCCATAAGTTTCATACTGGTTGCAATTATTCGTTTTATACGATGGAAAGCTGTTGTATTTATATTGTATTTTATGCTTCTGGCGTTGACTTCTAAGGCACTAACTATTCGATCTGGTGGAGCAACGCAATAGAGTGAAGCCTAGGTTGCCCGGAACGTAGAAATGGCCTTCACTTTCAAACTGGTTGCAATTATTCCTGTTATATGATGGAAACACTGTTGTATTTTTTTTGCATTTTATGGTTCGGGCGTTGACATCTAAGGCCCTAGCTATTCAATCTGTTGGAGCAACGCCCTAGGGTGAAGCCTAGCTTGCTCGGAAAGTAGAAATGACCATATGTTTCATACTGGTTGCAATTATTCGTTTTATACGATGAAAAACTGTTGTATTTATATCGTATTTTATGCTTCTGGCGTTGACATCTAAGGCACTATCTATTCGATCTGGTGGAGCAACGCCCTAGAGCGAAGCCTAGGTTGCCCGGAGCGTAGAATTGGCCATCACTTTCAAACTGGTTGCAATTATTCCTGTTATATGATGGAAACACTGTTGTATTTTTTTTGCATTTTATGGTTAGGGCGTTGACTTCTATGGTCCTAACTATTCAATCTGTTGGAGCAACGCCCTAGGGTGAAGCCTAGGTTGCTCGGAAAGTAGAAATGACCATAAGTTTCATACTGGTTGCAATTATTCGTTTTATACGATGGAAAAACTGTTGTATTTATATGGTATTTTATGCTTCTGGCGTTGACTTCTAAGGCACTAACTATTCGATCAGGTGGAGCAACGCCCTGGAGTGAAGCCTAGGTTGCCCGGAACGTAGAATTGGCCATCAATTTCATACTGGATGCAATTATACCTGTTATATGATGGAAACACTGCTGTATTCTTTTTGCATTCTATGGTTCGGGCGTTGACTTCTAAGGCCCTAACTATTCAATCTGTTGGAGCAACGCCCTAGGGTGAAGCCTAGCTTGCTCAGAAAGTAGAAATGACCATAAGTTTCACACTGGTTGCAATTATTCGTTTTATACGATTGAAAAACTGTTGTATTTATATTATATTTTATACTTCTGGCGTTGACTTCTAAGGCACTAACTATTCGACCAGGTGGAGCAACGCCCTGGAGTGAAGCCTAGGTTGCCCGGAACGTAGAATTGGCCATCGCTTTCAAACTGGTTGCAATTATTCCTGTTATATGATGGATACACTGTTGTATTTTTATTGCATTTTATGCTTCGGGCGTTGACTTCTAAGGCCCTAACTATTCAATCTGTTGGACCAACGCCATAGGGTGAAGCCTAGCTTGCTCGGAAAGTAGAAATGTCCATAAGTTTCATACTGGTTGCAATTATTCGTTTTATACGATGGAAAAGCTGTTGTATTTATATCGTATTTTATGCTTCTGGCGTTGACTTCTTAGGCTCTAACTATTCGATCTGGTGGAGCAACGCAATAGAGTGAAGCCTAGGTTGCCCGGAACGTAGAATTGGCCATCACTTTCAAACTGGTTGCAATTATTCCTGTTATATGGTGGATACACTGTGGTATTTTTTTTGCATTTTATGGTTCGGGCGTTGACTTCTAAGGCCCTAACTATTCAATCTGTTGGAGCAACGCCCTAGGGTGAAGCCTAGGTTGCTCGGAAAGTAGAAATGACCATAAGTTTCATACCGGTTGCAATTATTCGTTTTATACGATGGAAAAACTGTTGTATTTATATTGTATTTTATGCTTCTGGCGTTGACTTCTAAGGCTCTAACTATTCGATCTGTTGGAGCAACGCCCTAGGGTGAAGCCAATGTTGCTCGGAAAGTAGAAATGACCATAAGTTTCATACCGGTTGCAATTATACCTGTTATATGATGGAAACACTGCTGTATTCTTTTTGCATTCTATGGTTCGGGCGTTGACTTCTAAGGCCCTAACTATTCGATCTGTTGGAGCAACGCCCTAGGGTGAAGCCTAGCTTGCTCAGAAAGTAGAAATGACCATAAGTTTCACACTGGTTGCAATTATTCGTTTTATACGATGGAAAAACGGTTGTATTTATATTGTATTTTATGCTTCTGGCGTTGACTTCTAAGGCACTAACTATTCGATCTGGTGGAGCAACGCAATAGAGTGATGCCTAGGTTGCCCGAAACGTAGAATTGGCCATCAATTTCATACTGGTTGCAATTATACCTGTTATATGATGGAAACACTGCTGTATTTTTTTTGCATTCTATGGTTCGGGCGTTGACTTCTAAGGCCCTAACTATTCAATCTGTTGGAGCAACGCCCTAGGGTGAAGCCTAGCTTGCTCAGAAAGTAGAAATGACCATAAGTTTCACACTGGTTGCAATTATTCGTTTTATACGATGGAAAAGCTGTTGTATTTGTATCGTATTTTATGCTTCTGGCGTTGACTTCTTAGGCCGTAACTATTCGGTCTGGTGGAGCAACGCCCTGGAGTGAGACCTAGGTTGCCCGGAACGTAGAATTGGCCATCACTTTCAAACTGGTTGCAATTATTCCTGATATATGATGGAAACACTGTTGTATTTTTTTTGCATTTTATGGTTCGGGCGTTGACTTCTTAGGCCGTAACTATTCGGTCTGGTGGAGCAACGCCCTGGAGTGAAACCTAGGTTGCCCGGAACGTAGAATTGGCCATCGCTTTCAAACTGGTTGCAATTATTCCTGATATATGATGGTAACACTGTTGTATTTTTCTTGCATTTTATGGTTCGGCCGTTGACTTCTAAGGACCTAACTATACAATCTGTTGGAGCAACGCCCTAGGGTGAAGCCTAGGTTGCTCGGAAAGTAGAAATGTCCATAAGTTTCATACTGGTTGCAATTATTCGTTTTATACGATGGAAAAACTGTTGTATTCATATTGTATTTTATGCTTCTGGCGTTGACTTCTAAGGCTCTAACTATTCGATCTGTTGGAGCAACGCCCTAGGGTGAAGCCAATGTTGCTCGGAAAGTAGAAATGACCATAAGTTTCATACCGGTTGCAATTATACCTGTTATATGATGGAAACACTGCTGTATTCTTTTTGCATTCTATGGTTCGGGCGTTGACTTCTAAGGCCCTAACTATTCAATCTGTTGGAGCAACGCCCTAGGGTGAAGCCTAGCTTGCTCAGAAAGTAGAAATGACCATAAGTTTCACACTGGTTGCAATTATTCGTTTTATACGATGGAAAAACGGTTGTATTTATATTGTATTTTATGCTTCTGGCGTTGACTTCTAAGGCACTAACTATTCGATCTGGTGGAGCAACGCAATAGAGTGATGCCTAGGTTGCCCGAAACGTAGAATTGGCCATCAATTTCATACTGGTTGCAATTATACCTGTTATATGATGGAAACACTGCTGTATTTTTTTTGCATTCTATGGTTCGGGCGTTGACTTCTAAGGCCCTAACTATTCAATCTGTTGGAGCAACGCCCTAGGGTGAAGCCTAGCTTGCTCAGAAAGTAGAAATGACCATAAGTTTCACACTGGTTGCAATTATTCGTTTTATACGATGGAAAAGCTGTTGTATTTGTATCGTATTTTATGCTTCTGGCGTTGACTTCTTAGGCCGTAACTATTCGGTCTGGTGGAGCAACGCCCTGGAGTGAGACCTAGGTTGCCCGGAGCGTAGAATTGGCCATCACTTTCAAACTGGTTGCAATTATTCCTGATATATGATGGAAACACTGTTGTATTTTTTTTGCATTTTATGGTTCGGGCGTTGACTTCTTAGGCCGTAACTATTCGGTCTGGTGGAGCAACGCCCTGGAGTGAAACCTAGGTTGCCCGGAACGTAGAATTGGCCATCGCTTTCAAACTGGTTGCAATTATTCCTGATATATGATGGTAACACTGTTGTATTTTTCTTGCATTTTATGGTTCGGCCGTTGACTTCTAAGGACCTAACTATACAATCTGTTGGAGCAACGCCCTAGGGTGAAGCCTAGGTTGCTCGGAAAGTAGAAATGTCCATAAGTTTCATACTGGTTGCAATTATTCGTTTTATACGATGGAAAAACTGTTGTATTCATATTGTATTTTATGCTTCTGGCGTTGACTTCTAAGGCTCTAACTATTCGATCTGTTGGAGCAACGCCCTAGGGTGAAGCCTAGGTTGCTCGGAAAGTAGAAATGACCATAAGTTTCATACCGGTTGCAATTATTCGTTTTATACGATGGAAAAACTGTTGTATTTATATTGTATTTTATGCTTCTGGCGTTGACTTCTAAGGCTCTAACTATTCGATCTGGCGGAGCAACAAAATAGAGTGAAGCCTAGGTTGCCCGGAACGTAGAATTGGCCATCAATTTCATACTGGTTGCAATTATACCTGTTATATGATGGAAAAACTGCTGTATTTTTTTTGCATTCTATGGTTCGGGCGTTGACTTCTAAGGCCCTAACTATTCAATCTGTTGGAGCAACGCCCTAGGGTGAAGCCTAGGTTGCTCGGAAAGTAGAAATGTCCATAAGTTTCATATTGGTTGCAATTATTCGTTTTATACGATGGAAAAACTGTTGTATTTATATTGTATTTTATGCTTCTGGCGTTGACTTCTAAGGCTCTAACTATTCGATCTGTTGGAGCAACGCCCTAGGGTGATGCCTAGGTTGCTCGGAAAGCAGAAATGACCATAAGTTTCATACCGGTTGCAATTATTCGTTTTATACGATGGAAAAACTGTTGTATTTATATTGTATTTTATGCTTCTGGCGTTGACTTCTAAGGCTCTAACTATTCGATCTGGTGGAGCAACACAATAGAGTGAAGCCTAGGTTGCCCGGAACGTAGAATTGGCCATCGCTTTCAAACTGGTTGCAATTATTCCTGTTATATGATGGATACACTTTTGTATTTTTATTGCATTTTTTGGTTCGGGCGTTGACTTCTAAGGCCCTAACTATTCAATCTGTTGGACCAACGCCCTAGGGTGAAGCCTAGCTTGCTCGGAAAGTAGAAATGACCATAACTTTCACACTGCTTGCAATTATTCGTTTTATACGATGGAAACGCTGTTGTATTTATATTGTATTTTATGCCTCTGGCGTTGACTTCTAAGGCCGCAGCTATTAGATGTGGTGGAGCTACGCCCTAGAGCGACGCCTAGGGTGCTCGGAACGTAGAAATGACCATTCCATTCACACTGGTTGCAATTATTCCTTTTATATGGTGGAAACACTGTTGTATTTTTTTTGCATTTTATGGTTCGGGCGTTGACTTCTAAGGCCCTAACTATTCAATCTGTTGGAGCAACGCCCTAGGGTGAAGCCTAGGTTGCTCGGAAAATAGAAATGACCATAAGTTTCAATCTGGTTGCAATTATTCGTTTTATACGATGGAAAAACTGTTGTATTTATATGGTATTTTATGCTTCTGGCGTTGACTTCTAAGGCACTAACTATTGGATCTGGTGGAGCAACGCCCTAGAGTGAAGCCTAGGTTGTCCGGAAGGTTGAATTGGCCATCACTTTCAAACTGGTTGCAATTATTCGTTTTATACGATGGAAAAACTGTTGTATTTATATTGTATTTTATGCTTCTGACGTTGACTTCTAAGGCACTAACTATTCCATCTGGTGGAGCGACGCCCTAGAGTGAAGCCTAGGTTGCCCGGAACGTAGGATTGGCCATCACTTTCAAACTGGTTGCAATTATTCCTGTTACATGATGGAAACACTGTTGTATTTTTATTGCATTTTATGCTTCGGGCGTTGACTTCTAAGGCCCTAATTATTCAATCTGTTGGAGCAGCACCCTAGGGTGATGCCTAGCTTGCTCGGAAAGTAGAAATGTCCATAAGTTTCATACTGGTTGCAATTATTCATTTTATACGATGGAAAAACTGTTGTATTTATATTGTATTTTATGCTTCTGGCGTTGACTTCTAAGGCCCTAGCTATTCGATCTAGTGGAGCAACGCCCTAGAGAGAATCCTAGGTTGCCCGGAACGTAGAATTGGCCATCACTTTCAAACTGGTTGCAATTATTCCTGTTATATGATGGTAACACTGTTGTATTTTTCTTGCATTTTATGGTTCGGCCGTTGACTTCTAAGGACCTAACTATACAATCTGTTGGAGCAACGCCCTAGGGTGAAGCCTAGGTTGCTCGGAAAGTAGAAATGTCCATAAGTTTCATATTGGTTGCAATTATTCGTTTTATACGATGGAAAAACTGTTGTATTTATATTGTATTTTATGCTTCTGGCGTTGACTTCTAAGGCTCTAACTATTCCATCTGTTGGAGCAACGCCCTAGGGTGAAGCCTAGGTTGCTCGGAAAGCAGAAATGACCATAAGTTACATACCGGTTGCAATTATTCGTTTTATACGATGGAAAAACTGTTGTATTTATATTGTATTTTATGCTTCTGGCGTTGACTTCTAAGGCTCTAACTATTCGATCTGGTGGAGCAACACAATAGAGTGAAGCCTAGGTTGCCCGGAACGTAGAATTGGCCATCGCTTTCAAACTGGTTGCAATTATTCCTGTTATATGATGGATACACTTTTGTATTTTTATTGCATTTTTTGGTTCGGGCGTTGACTTCTAAGGCCCTAACTATTCAATCTGTTGGACCAACGCCCTAGGGTGAAGCCTAGCTTGCTCGGAAAGTAGAAATGACCATAACTTTCACACTGCTTGCAATTATTCGTTTTATACGATGGAAACGCTGTTGTATTTATATTGTATTTTATGCCTCTGGCGTTGACTTCTAAGGCCGCAGCTATTAGATGTGGTGGAGCTACGCCCTAGAGCGACGCCTAGGGTGCTCGGAACGTAGAAATGACCATTCCATTCACACTGGTTGCAATTATTCCTGTTATATGGTGGAAACACTGTTGTATTTTTTTTGCATTTTATGGTTCGGGCGTTGACTTCTAAGGCCCTAACTATTCAATCTGTTGGAGCAACGCCCTAGGGTGAAGCCTAGGTTGCTCGGAAAATAGAAATGACCATAAGTTTCAATCTGGTTGCAATTATTCGTTTTATACGATGGAAAAACTGTTGTATTTATATGGTATTTTATGCTTCTGGCGTTGACTTCTAAGGCACTAACTATTGGATCTGGTGGAGCAACGCCCTAGAGTGAAGCCTAGGTTGTCCGGAAGGTTGAATTGGCCATCACTTTCAAACTGGTTGCAATTATTCGTTTTATACGATGGAAAAACTGTTGTATTTATATTGTATTTTATGCTTCTGACGTTGACTTCTAAGGCACTAACTATTCCATCTGGTGGAGCGACGCCCTAGAGTGAAGCCTAGGTTGCCCGGAACGTAGGATTGGCCATCACTTTCAAACTGGTTGCAATTATTCCTGTTACATGATGGAAACACTGTTGTATTTTTATTGCATTTTATGCTTCGGGCGTTGACTTCTAAGGCCCTAATTATTCAATCTGTTGGAGCAACACCCTAGGGTGATGCCTAGCTTGCTCGGAAAGTAGAAATGTCCATAAGTTTCATACTGGTTGCAATTATTCATTTTATACGATGGAAAAACTGTTGTATTTATATTGTATTTTATGCTTCTGGCGTTGACTTCTAAGGCCCTAGCTATTCGATCTAGTGGAGCAACGCCCTAGAGAGAATCCTAGGTTGCCCGGAACGTAGAATTGGCCATCACTTTCAAACTGGTTGCAATTATTCCTGTTATATGATGGTAACACTGTTGTATTTTTCTTGCATTTTATGGTTCGGCCGTTGACTTCTAAGGACCTAACTATACAATCTGTTGGAGCAACGCCCTAGGGTGAAGCCTAGGTTGCTCGGAAAGTAGAAATGTCCATAAGTTTCATATTGGTTGCAATTATTCGTTTTATACGATGGAAAAACTGTTGTATGTATATTGTATTTTATGCTTCTGGCGTTGACTTCTAAGGCTCTAACTATTCCATCTGTTGGAGCAACGCCCTAGGGTGAAGCCTAGGTTGCTCGGAAAGCAGAAATGACCATAAGTTTCATACCGGTTGCAATTATTCGTTTTATACGATGGAAAAACTGTTGTATTTATATTGTATTTTATGCTTCTGGCGTTGACTTCTAAGGCTCTAACTATTCGATCTGGTGGAGCAACACAATAGAGTGAAGCCTAGGTTGCCCGGAACGTAGAATTGGCCATCGCTTTCAAACTGGTTGCAATTATTCCTGTTATATGATGGATACACTTTTGTATTTTTATTGCATTTTTTGGTTCGGGCGTTGACTTCTAAGGCCCTAACTATTCAATCTGTTGGACCAACGCCCTAGGGTGAAGCCTAGCTTGCTCGGAAAGTAGAAATGACCATAACTTTCACACTGCTTGCAATTATTCGTTTTATACGATGGAAACGCTGTTGTATTTATATTGTATTTTATGCCTCTGGCGTTGACTTCTAAGGCCGCAGCTATTAGATGTGGTGGAGCTACGCCCTAGAGCGACGCCTAGGGTGCTCGGAACGTAGAAATGACCATTCCATTCACACTGGTTGCAATTATTCCTGTTATATGGTGGAAACACTGTTGTATTTTTTTTGCATTTTATGGTTCGGGCGTTGACTTCTAAGGCCCTAACTATTCAATCTGTTGGAGCAACGCCCTAGGGTGAAGCCTAGGTTGCTCGGAAAATAGAAATGACCATAAGTTTCAATCTGGTTGCAATTATTCGTTTTATACGATGGAAAAACTGTTGTATTTATATGGTATTTTATGCTTCTGGCGTTGACTTCTAAGGCACTAACTATTGGATCTGGTGGAGCAACGCCCTAGAGTGAAGCCTAGGTTGTCCGGAAGGTTGAATTGGCCATCACTTTCAAACTGGTTGCAATTATTCGTTTTATACGATGGAAAAACTGTTGTATTTATATTGTATTTTATGCTTCTGACGTTGACTTCTAAGGCACTAACTATTCCATCTGGTGGAGCGACGCCCTAGAGTGAAGCCTAGGTTGCCCGGAACGTAGGATTGGCCATCACTTTCAAACTGGTTGCAATTATTCCTGTTATATGATGGAAACACTGTTGTATTTTTATTGCATTTTATGCTTCGGGCGTTGACTTCTAAGGCCCTAATTATTCAATCTGTTGGAGCAACACCCTAGGGTGATGCCTAGCTTGCTCGGAAAGTAGAAATGTCCATAAGTTTCATACTGGTTGCAATTATTCATTTTATACGATGGAAAAACTGTTGTATTTATATTGTATTTTATGCTTCTGGCGTTGACTTCTAAGGCCCTAGCTATTCGATCTAGTGGAGCAACGCCCTAGAGAGAATCCTAGGTTGCCCGGAACGTAGAATTGGCCACCACTTTCAAACTGGTTGCAATTATTCCTGTTATATGATGGTAACACTGTTGTATTTTTCTTGCATTTTATGGTTCGGCCGTTGACTTCTAAGGACCTAACTATACAATCTGTTGGAGCAACGCCCTAGGGTGAAGCCTAGGTTGCTCGGAAAGTAGAAATGTCCATAAGTTTCATACTGGTTGCAGTTATTCGTTTTATATGATGGAAAAACTGTTGTATTCATATTGTATTTTATGCTTCTGGCGTTGACTTCTAAGGCTCTAACTATTCGATCTGTTGGAGCAACGCCCTAGGGTGAAGCCTAGGTTGCTCGGAAAGTAGAAATGACCATAAGTTTCATACCGGTTGCAATTATTCGTTTTATACGATGGAAAAACTGTTGTATTTATATTGTATTTTATGCTTCTGGCGTTGACTTCTTAGGCCGTAACTATTCGGTCTGGTGGAGCAACGCCCTGGAGTGAGACCTAGGTTGCGCGGAACGTAGAATTGGCCATCACTTTCAAACTGGTTGCAATTATTCCTGTTATATGATGGATACCCTGTTGTATTTTTATTGCATTTTATGCTTCGGGCGTTGACTTCTAAGGCCCTAGCTACTCAATCTGTTGGAGCAACGCCCTAGAGTGAAGCCTAGGTTGCCCGGAACGTAGGATTGGCCATCACTTTCAAACTGGTTGCAATTATTCCTGTTATATGATGGAAACACTGTTGTATTTTTATTGCATTTTATGCTTCGGGCGTTGACTTCTAAGGCCCTAACTATTCAATATGTTGGAGCAACGCCCTAGGGTGATGCATAGCTTGCTCGGAAAGTAGAAATGTCCATAAGTTCCATACTGGTTGCAATTATTCATTTTATACGATGGAAAAACTGTTGTATTTATATTGTATTTTATGCTTCTGGCGTTGACTTCTAAGGCCCTAGCTATTCGATCTAGTGGAGCAACACCCTAGAGAGAATCCTAGGTTGCGCGGAACGTAGAATTGGCCATCACTTTCAAACTGGTTGCAATTATTCCTGTTATATGGTGGATACCCTATTGTATTTTTATTGCATTTTATGCTTCGGGCGTTGACTTCTAAGGCCCTAGCTACTCAATCTGTTGGAGCAACGCCCTAGGGTGAAGCCTAGGTTGCCCGGAAAGTAGAAATGATGTTAAC
The DNA here is from genome assembly GCF_051401765.1 of Calliopsis andreniformis. Taxonomy (NCBI): domain Eukaryota; kingdom Metazoa; phylum Arthropoda; class Insecta; order Hymenoptera; family Andrenidae; genus Calliopsis; species Calliopsis andreniformis. The sequence continues at coordinate 11,402,790 of NW_027480431.1, read as the reverse complement.
CTTCATACTCGTTGCAATTATTCGTTTTATACGATGGAAAAACTGTTGTATTTATATTGCATTTTATACATCTGGCGTTAACTTCTAAGGTACTAACTATTCGATCTAGTGGAGCAACGCCCTAGAGCGAACCCTAGGTTGGCCGGAACGTAGAATTGGCCATCACTTTCAAACTGGTTGCAATTATGCCTGATATATGATTGAAACGCAGTTGTATTTTTTTTGCATTTTATGGTTCGGGCGTTGACTTCTAAGGCCCTAACTATTGAATCTGTTGGAGCAACGCCCTAGGGTGAAGCCTATGTTGCTCGGAAAGTAGAATTGTCCATAAGTTTCATACTGGTTGCAATTATTCGTTTTATACGATGGAAAGACTGTTGTATTTATATTGTATTTTATGCTTCTGGCGTTGACTTGTAAGGCACTAACTATTCGATCTGGTGGAGCAATGCAATAGAGTGATGCCTAGGTTGCCCGGAACGTAGAATTGGCCATCAATTTCAAACTGGTTGCAATTATACCTGTTATATGATGGAAACACTGCTGTATTTTTTTTGCATTTTATGGTTCGGGCGTTATCTTCTAAGGCCCTAACTATTCAATCCGTTGGAGCAACGCCCTAGGGTGAAGCCTAGGTTGCTCGGAAAGTAGAAATGACCATAAGTTTCATACTGGTTGCAATTATTCGTTTTATTCGATGGAAGAACTGTTGTACTTATATTGTATTTTATGCTTCTGGCGTACCCTTCTTAGGCCCTCACAATTTGATCTGGTGGAACAACGGCCTAGGGTGAAGCCTAGGTTGCCCGGAACGTAGAATTGGCCATCACTTTCAAACTGCTTGCAATTATTCCTGTTATATGATGGATACACTGTTGTATTTTTATTGCATTTTATGCTTCGGGCGTTGACTTCTAAGGCCCTAACTATTCAATCTGTTGGAGCAACGCCCTAGGGTGAAGCCTAGGTTGCTCGGAAAGTAGAAATGTCCATAAGTTTCATACTGGTTGCAATTATTCGTTTTATACGATGGAAAAACTGTTGTATTTATATTGTATTTTATGCTTCTGGCGTTGACTTCCAAGGCACTAACTATTCGATCCGGTGGAGCAACGCAATAGAGTGATGCCTATGTTGCCCGGAACGTAGAATTGGCAATCAATTTGAAACTGGTTGCAATTATACCTGTTATACGATGGATACACTGTTGTATTTTTATTGCATTTTATGCTTCGGGCGTTGACTTCTAAGGCCCTAACTATTCAATCTGTTGAAGCAACGCCCTAGGGTGAAGCCTAGGTTGCTCGGAAAGTAGAAATGACCATAAGCTTCATACTGGTTGCAATTATTCGTTTTATACGATGGAAAAGCTGTTGTATTTATATCGTATTTTATGCTTCTGGCGTTGACTTCTAAGGCACTAACTATTCGATCTGGTGGAGCAACGCAATAGAGTGATGCCTAGGTTGCCAGGAACGTAGAATTGGCCATCAATTTCAAACTGGTTGCAATTATACCTGTTATATGATGGAAACACTGCTGTATTTTTTTTGCATTCTATGGTTCGGGCGTTGACTTCTAAGGCCCTAACTATTCAATCTGTTGGAGCAACGCCCTAGGGTGAAGCCTAGCTTGCTCGGAAAGTAGAAATGACCATAAGTATCATACTGGTTGCAATTATTCGTTTTATACGATGGAAAAGCTGTTGTATTTATATCGTATTTTATGCTTCTGGCGTTTTCTTCTTAGGCCGTAACTATTCGCTCTGGTGGAGCTACGCCCTGGAGTGAAACCTAGGTTGCCCGGAACGTAGAATTGGCCATCGCTTTCAATCTGGTTGCAATTATTCCTGATATATGATGGAAACACTGTTGTATTTTATTTGCATTGTATGGTTCGGGCGTTGACTTCTAAGGACCTAACTATTCAATCTGTTGGAGCAACGCCCTAGGGTGAAGCCTAGGTTGCTCGGAAAGTAGAAATGTCCATAAGTTTCATACTGGTTGCAATTATTCGTTTTATACGATGGAAAAACTGTTGTATTTATACTGTATTTTATGCTTCTGGCGTTGACTTCTAAGGCACTAACTATTCGATCTGGTGGAGCAACGCAATAGAGTGAAGCCTAGGTTGCCCGGAACGTAGAATTGACCATCACTTTCAAACTGGTTGCATTTATTCCTGTTATATGATGGAAACACTGTGGTATTTTTTTTCCATTTTATGGTTCGGGCGTTGACTTCTAAGGCCCTAACTATTCAATCTGTTGAAGCAACGCCCTAGGGTGAAGCCTAGGTTGCTCGGAAAGTAGAAATGACCATAAGTTTCATACTCGTTGCAATTATTCGTTTTATACGATGGAAAAACTGTTGTATTTATAATGTATTTTATGCTTCTGGTGTTGACTTCTAAGGCACTAACTATTCGATCTGGTGGAGCAACGCCCTAGAGTGAAGCCCAGGTTGCTCGGAACGTAGAATTGGCCATCACTTTCAAACTGGTTGCAATCATTCCTGTTATATGATGGAAAAACTGTAGTATTTTTATTGCATTTTATGCTTCGGGCATTGACTTCTAAGGACCTAACTTTACAATCTGTTGGAGCAACGCCCTAGGGTGAAGCCTAGGTTGCTCGGAAAGTAGAAATGTCCATAAGTTTCATACTGGTTGCAGTTATTCGTTTTATACGATGGAAAAACTGTTGTATTCATATTGTATTTTATGCTTCTGGCGTTGACTTCTTAGGCCGTAACTATTCGGTCTAGTGGAGCAACGCCCTAGAGTGAAACCTAGGTTGCCCGGAACGTACAAATGACCATAACTTTCACACTGGTTGCTATTATTCGTTTTAGACGATGGAAAAACTGTTATATTTATATTGTATTTTATGCTTCTGGCGTTGACTTCTTAGGCCCTAACTATTCGATCTGGTGGAACAACGCCCTAGAGTGAAGCCTAGGTTGCCTGGAACGTAGAATTGGCCATCACTTTCAAACTGGTTGCAATTATTCCTGATATATGATGGAAACACTGTTGTATTTTTTTTGCATTTTATGGTTCGGGCGTTGACTTCTAAGGCCCTAACTATTCAATCTGTTGGAGCAACGCCCTAGGGTGAAGCCGAGGTTGCTCGGAAAGTAGAAATGACCATAAGTTTCATACTGGTTGCAATTATTCGTTTTATACGATGGAAAAGCTGTCGTATTTGTATCGTATTTTATGCTTCTGGCGTTGACCTCTTAGGCCGTAACTATTCGGTCTGGTGGAGCAACGCCCTGGAGTGAGACCTAGGTTGCCCGGAACGTAGAATTGGCCATCGCTTTCAAACTGGTTGCAAGTATTCCTGTTATATGATGGATACACTTTTGTATTTTTATTGCATTTTTTGGTTCGGGCGTTGACTTCTAAGGCCCTAACTATTCAATCTGTTGGACCAACGCCCTAGGGTGAAGCCTAGCTTGCTCGGAAAGTAGAAATGACCATAACTTTCACACTGCTTGCAATTATTCGTTTTATACGATGGAAACGCTGTTGTATTTGTATTGTATTTTATGCCTCTGGCGTTGACTGCTAAGGCCGCAGCTATTAGATGTGGTGGAGCTACGCCCTAGAGCGACGCCTAGGGTGCTCGGAACGTAGAAATGACCATTCCTTTCACACTGGTTGCAATTATTCCTGTTATATGGTGGAAACACTGTTGTATTTTTTTTGCATTTTATGGTTCGGGCGTTGACTTCTAAGGCCCTAACTATTCAATCTGTTGGAGCAACTCCCTAGGGTGAAGCCTAGGTTGCTCGGAAAATAGAAATGACCGTAAGTTTCAATCTGGTTGCAATTATTCGTTTTATACGATGGAAGAACAGTTGTATTTATATGGTATTTTATGCTTCTGGCGTTGACTTCTAAGGCACTAACTATTGGATCTGGTGGAGCAACGCCCTAGAGTGAAGCCTAGGTTGTCCGGAAGGTTGAATTGGCCATCACTTTCAAACTGGTTGCAATTATTCGTTTTATACGATGGAAAAACTGTTGTATTTATATTGTATTTTATGCTTCTGACGTTGACTTCTAAGGCACTAACTATTCCATCTGGTGGAGCGACGCCCTAGAGTGAAGCCTAGGTTGCCCGGAGCGTAGGATTGGCCATCACTTTCAAACTGGTTGCAATTATTCCTGTTATATGATGGAAACACTGTTGTATTTTTATTGCATTTTATGCTTCGGGCGTTGACTTCTAAGGCCCTAATTATTCAATCTGTTGGAGCAACACCCTAGGGTGATGCCTAGCTTGCTCGGAAAGTAGAAATGTCCATAAGTTTCATACTGGTTGCAATTATTCATTTTATACGATGGAAAAACTGTTGTATTTATATTGTATTTTATGCTTCTGGCGTTGACTTCTAAGGCCCTAACTATTCGATCTAGTGGAGCAACGCCCTAGAGCGAACCCTAGGTTGCCCGGAACGTAGAATTGGCCATCACTTTCAAACTCGTTGCAATTATGCCTGATATATGATTGAAACACAGTTGTATTTTTTTTGCATTTTATGGTTCGGGCGTTGACTTCTCAGGCCCTAACTATTGAATCTGTTGGAGCAACGCCCTAGGGTGAAGCCTATGTTGCTCGGAAAGTAGAAATGTCCATAAGTTTCATACTGGTTGCAATTATTCGTTTTATACGATGGAAAGACTGTTGTATTTATATTGTATTTTATGCTTCTGGCGTTGACTTGTAAGCCACTAACTATTCGATCTGGTGGAGCAATGCAATAGAGTGATGCCTAGGTTGCCCGGAACGTAGAATTGGCCATCAATTTCAAACTGGTTGCAATTATACCTGTTATATGATGGAAACACTGCTGTATTTTTTTTGCATTTTATGCTTCGGGCGTTGACTTCTAAGGCCCCAACTATTCAATCCGTTCGAGCAACACCCTAGGGTGAAGCCTAGGTTTCTCGGAAAGTAGAAATGACCATAAGTTTCATACTGGTTGCAATTATTCGTTTTATACGATGGAAAAACAGTTGTATATATATTGTATTTTATGCTTCTGGCGTTGACTTCTAAGGCACTAACTATTCGATCTGTGGATCAACGCCCTAGAGTGAAGCCTAGGTTGCCCGGAACGTAGAATTGGCCATCACTTTCAAACTGGTTGCAATTATTCCTTATATATGATGGAAACACTGTTGTATTTTTTTTGCATTATATTGTTCGGGCGTTGACTTCTAAGGCCCTAACTATTCAATCTGTTGGAGCAACGCCCTAGGGTGAAGCCTAGGTTGCTCGGAAAGTAGAAATGTCCATAAGTTTCATACTGGTTGCAATTATTCGTTTTATACGATGGAAAAACTGTTGTATTTATATTGTATTTTATGCTTCTGGCGTTGACTTCCAAGGCACTAACTATTCGATCTGGTGGAGCAACGCAATAGAGTGATGCCTATGTTGCCCGGAACGTAGAATTGGCCATCAATTTGAAACTGGTTGCAATTATACCTGTTATACGATGGATACACTGTTGTATTTTTAGTGCATTTTATGCTTCGGGCGTTGACTTCTAAGGCCCTAACTATTGAATCTGTTGAAGCAAGGCCCTAGGGTGAAGCCTAGGTTGCTCGGAAAGTAGAAATGACCATAAGCTTCATACTGGTTGCAATTATTCGTTTTATACGATGGAAAAGCTGTTGTATTTATATCGTATTTTATGCTTCTGGCGTTGACTTCTAAGGCACTAACTATTCGATCTGGTGGAGCAACGCAATAGAGTGATGCCTAGGTTGCCAGGAACGTAGAATTGGCCATCAATTTCAAACTGGTTGCAATTATACCTGTTATATGATGGAAACACTGCTGTATTTTTTTTGCATTCTATGGTTCGGGCGTTGACTTCTAAGGCCCTAACTATTCAATCTGTTGGAGCAACGCCCTAGGGTGAAGCCTAGCTTGCTCGGAAAGTAGAAATGACCATAAGTTTCATACTGGTTGCAATTATTCGTTTTATACGATGGAAAAGCTGTTGTATTTATATCGTATTTTATGCTTCTGGCGTTGACTTCTTAGGCCGTAACTATTCGGTCTGGTGGAGCTACGCCCTGGAGTGAAACCTAGGTTGCCCGGAACGTAGAACTGGCCATCGCTTTCAAACTGGTTGCAATTATTCCTGATATATGATGGAAACACTGTTGTATTTTATTTGCATTGTATGGTTCGGGCGTTGACTTCTAAGGACCTAACTATTCAATCTGTTGGAGCAACGCCCTAGGGTGAAGCCTAGGTTGCTCGGAAAGTAGAAATGTCCATAAGTTTCATACTGGTTGCAATTATTCGTTTTATACGATGGAAAAACTGTTGTATTTATACTGTATTTTATGCTTCTGGCGTTGACTTCTAAGGCACTAACTATTCGATCTGGTGGAGCAACGCAATAGAGTGAAGCCTAGGTTGCCCGGAACGTAGAATTGACCATCACTTTCAAACTGGTTGCATTTATTCCTGTTATATGATGGAAACACTGTGGTATTTTTTTTCCATTTTATGGTTCGGGCGTTGACTTCTAAGGCCCTAACTATTCAATCTGTTGGAGCAACGCCCTAGGGTGAAGCCGAGGTTGCTCGGAAAGTAGAAATGACCATAAGTTTCATACTGGTTGCAATTATTCGTTTTATACGATGGAAAAGCTTTTGTATTTATATCGTATTTTATGCTTCTGGCGTTGACTTCTTAGGCCGTAACTATTCGGTCTAGTGGAGCAACGGCCTAGGGTGAAGCCTAGGTTGCCCGGAACGTAGAATTGGCCATCACTTTCAAACTGCTTGCAATTATTCCTGTTATATGATGGATACACTGTTGTATTTTTTTTGCATTTTATGGTTCGGGCGTAGACTTCTAAGGCCCTAACTATTCAATCTGTTGGAGCAACGCCCTAGGGTGAAGCCTATGTTGCTCGGAAAGTAGAAATGTCCATAAGTTTAATACTGGTTGCAATTATTCGTTTTATACGATGGAAAGACTGTTGTATTTATATTGTATTTTATGCTTCTGGCGTTGACTTCTAAGGCACTAACTATTCGATCTGGTGGAGCAATGCAATAGAGTGATGCCTAGGTTGCCCGGAACGTAGAATTGGCCATCACTTTCAAACTGGTTGCAATTATACCTGTTATATGATGGAAACACTGCTGTATTTTTTTTGCATTTTATGGTTCGGGCGTTGACTTCTAAGGCCCTATCTATTCAATCCGTTGGAGCAACGCCCTAGGGTGAAGCCTAGGTTGCTCGGAAAGTAGAAATGACCATAAGTTTCATACTGGTTGCAATTATTCGTTTTATTCGATGGAAAAACTGTTGTATTTATATTGTATTTTATGCTTCTGGCGTTGACTTCTAAGGCACTAACTATTCGATCTGGTGGAGCAATGCAATAGAGTGATGCCTAGGTTGCCCGGAACGTAGAATTGGCCATCACTTTCAAACTGGTTGCAATTATACCTGTTATATGATGGAAACACTGCTGTATTTTTTTTGCATTTTATGGTTCGGGCGTTGACTTCTAAGGCCCTATCTATTCAATCCGTTGGAGCAACGCCCTAGGGTGAAGCCTAGGTTGCTCGGAAAGTAGAAATGACCATAAGTTTCATACTGGTTGCAATTATTCGTTTTATTCGATGGAAAAACTGTTGTATTTATATTGTATTTTATGCTTCTGGCGTTGACTTCTAAGGTACTAACTATTCGATCTGGGGGAGCGACGCCCTAGAGTGAAGCCTAGGCTGCCCGGAACGTAGAATTGGCCATCACTTTCTAACTGGTTGCAATTATTCCTGTTATATGATGGAAAAACTGTAGCATTTTTATTGCATTTTATGCTTCGGGCATTGACTTCTAAGGCCCTAACTATTCAATCTGTATTAGCAACGCCCTAGGGTGAAACCTAGGTTGCCCGGAAAGTAGAAATGACCATAGCTTTCATACTGGTTGCAATTATTCGTTTTATATGATGGAAAAACTGTTGTACTTATATTGTATTTTATGCTTCTGGCGTTCCCTTCTTAGGCCCTAACTATTCGATCTGGTGGAGCAACGCCCTAGGGTGAAGTCTAGGTTGCTCCGAAAGTAGAAATGACCATAAGTTTCATACTGGTTGCAATTATTCGTTTTATACGATGGAAAAGCTGTTGTACTTATATCGTATTTTATGTTTCTGGCGTTGACTTCTTTGGCCCTAACTATACCATCTGGTGGAACAACGCCCTAGGGGGAAGCGTAGGTTGCCCGGAAAGTAGAAATGACCATAACTTTCACACTGGTAGCAATTATTCGTTTTATATGGTGGAAAAACTGTTCTATTTATTTTATATTTTATGCTTCGTGCGCTGACTTCTAAGGCCCTAACTATTCGATCTGGTGGAGCAACGCCCTAGAGTGAAGCCTAGGTTGCCCGTTACGTAGAAATGACCATCACTTTCAAACTGGTTGCAATTATTACTGTTATATGATGGAAAAACTGTTGTATTTTTATTGTATTTTATGCTTCGGGCATTGACTTCTAAGGCCCTAACTATTCAATCTGTTGGAGCAACGCCCTAAGGTGAAGCCTAGGTTGCCCGGAAAGTAGAAATGACCATAGCTTTCATACTGGTTGCAATTATTCGTTTTATACGATGGAAAAGCTTTTGTATTTATATCGTATTTTATGCTTCTGGCGTTGACTTCTAAGGCCCTAACTATTGGATCAGGTGGAGCAACGCCCAAGAGTGAAGCCTATGTTGCTCGAAATGTAGAAATGACCATAACTTTCACACTGGTTGCAATTATTCGTTTTATACGATGGAAAAGCTGTTGTATTTATATCGTATTTTATGCTTCTGGCGTTGATTTCTTAGGCCCTAACTATTCTATCTGGTGGAACTACGCCCTAGGGTAAAGCCAAGATTGCGCGGAACGTAGAAATGACCATAACTTTCACACTGGTTTCTATCATTCGTTTCATATGATGGAAAAACTGATGTATTTATATTGTATTTTATGCCTCTGTCGTTCACTTCTTGGGCCCTATCTATTCGATCAGGTGGAGCAACGCCCTAGAGTGAAGCCTAGGTTGCTCGAAATGTTGAAATGACCATAACTTTCACACTGGTTGCAATTATTCGTTTTATACGATGGAAAAACTGTTTTATTTATTTTGTATTTTATGCTTCGGGTGTTGACTTCTAGGGCCCTAACTATTCGATCTAGTGGAGCAACGCCCTTAAGTGCAGCCTAGGTTGCCCGGAACGTAGAAATGACCATAACTTTCACACTGGTTGCTATCATTCGTTTTATATGATGGAAAAACAGTTGTATTTATATTGTATTTTATGCTTCTGGCGTTCACTTCTTAGGCCCTAACTATTCGATCTGGTGGTACGACGCCCTAGGGTGAAGCCTAGGTTGCCCGGAACGTAGAAATGACCATAACTTTTACACTGGCAGCAATTATTCGTTTTATACAATGGAAAAACCGTTCTATTTATTTTGTATTTTATGCTTCGGACGTTGACTTCTAAGGCCCTAACTGCTGATCTGGTGGAGCACCGCCGTAGAGAGAAGCCTAGGTTGCTCGGAACGTAGAAATAACCACCACTTTCACACTGTTTGCAATTATTCATTTTATACGATGGAAAAGCTGTTGTATTTATATCGTATTTTATGCTTCGGGCGTTGACTTCTAAGGCCCTAACTATTCGATCTGGTGGAACAACGCCCTAGGGTAAAGCCAAGATTGCGCGGAACGTAGAAATGACCATAACTTTCACACTGGTTGCTATCATTCGTTTTATATGATGGAAAAACTGATGTATTTATATTGTATTTTATGCTTCTGTCGTTCACTTCTTAGGCCCTAACTATTCGATCTGGTGGAGCAACGGCCCAGGGTGAAGCCTAGGTTTCCCGGAACGTAGAAATGACCATAACTTTCATACTGGTTGCAATTATTCGTTTTATATGGTGGAAAAACTGTTGTATTTATATTGTTTTTTATGCTTCTGGCGTTGACTTCTAAGGCCCTAACTATTCGATCAGGTGGAGTAACGCCCTAGAGTGAAGCCTAGGTTGCTCGAAATGTTGAAATGACCATAACTTTTACACTGGTAGCAATTATTCGTTTTATACAATGGAAAAACTGTTCTATTTATTTTGTATTTAATGCTTCGGGCGTTGACTTCTAAGGCCCTAACTGCTTGATCTGGTGGAGAAACGCCCTAGAGTGAAGCCTAGGTTGCCTGGAACGTAGAAATGACCATCACTTTCACACTGTTTGCAATTATTCCTTTTATACGATGGAAAAGCTGTTGTATTTATATCGTATTTTATGCTTCTGGCGTTGACTTCTAAGGCCCTAGCTATTCGATCTAGTGGAACAACGCCCTAGAGTAAAGCCTAGGTTGCTCGGAGCGTAGAAATAGCCACCACTTTCACACTGTTTGCAATTATTCGTTTTATACGATGGAGAAGCTGTTGTATTTATATCGTATTTTATGCTTCGGGCGTTGACTTCTAAGGCCCTAACTATTCGATCTGGTGGAACAACGCCCTAGGGTAAAGCCAAGATTGTGCGGAACGTAGAAATGACCATAACTTTCACACTGGTTGCTATCATTCGTTTCATATGGTGGAAAAACTGATGTATTTATATTGTATTTTATGCTTCTGTCGTTCACTTCTTAGGCCCTAACTATTCGATCTGGTGGAGCAACGGCCCATGGTGAAGCCTAGGTTTCACGGAACGTAGAAATGACCATAACTTTCACACTGGTTGCTATTATTCCTTTTATACGATGGAAAAGCTGTTCTATTTATATCGTATTTTATGCTTCTGGCGTTCACTTCTAAGGCCCTAGCTGTTCGATCTGGTGGAACAACGCCCTAGGGTGAGGCCTAGGTTGCCCAGATCGTAGAAATGATCATAACTTTTACACTGGTAGCAATTATTCGTTTTATACAATGGAAAAACTGTTCTATTTATTTTGTATTTAATGCTTCGGGCGTTGACTTCTAAGGCCCTAACTGTTTGATCTGGTGGAGCAACGCCCTAGAGTGAAGCCTAGGTTGCCTGGAACGTAGAAATGACCATCACTTTCACACGGGTTGCAATTATTCCTGTTATAGGATGGAAAGACTGTTGTATTTTTATTGTATTTTATACTTCAGGCGTTGACTTCTGAGGCCGTAGCTATCCGATGTGGTGGAAGAACGCCATACAGTGAAGCCTAGGTTGCACGGAACGTAGAAATGACCATAACTTTCACACTGGTTGCAATTATTTGTTTTATACGGTGGAAAATGCTGTTGTATTTATATCGTATTTTATGCTTCTGGCGTTGACTTCTTAGGCCCTAACTATTCCATCTGGTGGAACAACGCCCTAGGGTAAAGCCTAGGTTGCCGGAACGTAGAAATGACCATAGCGTGTACACTGGCAGCAATTATTCGTTTTATACAATGTAAAAACCGTTCTATTTATTTTGTATTTTATGCCCCGGGCGTTGACTTCTAAGGCCCTAACTGCTTGATCTGGTGGAGCATCGCCGTAGAGTGAAGCCTAGATTGCCCGGAACGTAGAAATGACCATAGCTTTCACACTGGTTGCTATTATTCGTTTTATACGATGGAAAAACTGTTATATTTATATTGTATTTAAGCTTCTGGCGTTGACTTCTGAGGCCGTTGCTATTCGATGTGGTGGAAGAACGCCATAGAGTGAAGCCTAGGTAGCCCGGATCGTAGAAATGTCCATATCTTTCACACTGTTTGCAATTTTTCGTTTTATACGATGGAAAAACTGTATTATTTATTTTGTATTTTATGCTTCGGGTGTTGACTTCTAAGGCCCTAACTATTCGATCTAGTGGAGCAACGCCCTTAAGTGCAGCCTAGGTTGCCCGGAACGTAGAAATGACCATAACTTTCACACTGGTTGCTATCATTCGTTTTATATGATGGAAAAACTGTTGTATTTATATTGTATTTTATGCTTCTGGCGTTCACTTCTTAGGCCGTTGCTATTCGATGTGGTGGAAGAACGCCATAGAGTGAAGCCTAGGTAGCCCGGATCGTAGAAATGTCCATATCTTTTACACTGGTAGCAATTATTCGTTTTATACAATGGAAAAACTGTTGTATTTATTTTGTATTTAATGCTTCGGGCGTTGACTTCTAAGGCCCTAAATGTTTCATCTGGTGGAGCAACGCCCTAGAGTGAAGCCTAGGTTGCCTGGAACGTAGAAATGACCATCACTTTCACACGGGTTGCAATTATTCCTGTTATAGGATGGAAAGACTGTTGTATTTTTATTGTATTTTATACTTCAGGCGTTGACTTCTGAGGCCGTAGCTATCCGATGTGGTGGAAGAACGCCATACAGTGAAGCCTAGGTTGCCCGGAACGTAGAAATGGCCATAACATTCACACTGGTTGCAATTATTTGTTTTATACGGTGGAAACAGCTGTTGTATTTATATCGTATTTTATGCTTCTGGCGTTGACTTCTTAGGCCCTAACTATTCCATCTGGTGGAACAACGCCCTAGGGTGAAGCCTAGGTTGCCCGGAACGTAGAAATGACCAATGCGTGTACACTGGCAGCAATTATTCGTTTTATACAATGGAAAAACCGTTCTATTTATTTTGTATTTTTTGCCTCGGGCGTTGACTTCTAAGGCCCTAACTGCTTGATCTGGTGGAGCATCGCCGTAGAGTGAAGCCTAGGTTGCCCGGAACGTAGAAATGACCATAGCTTTCACACTGGATGCTATTATTCGTTTTATACGATGGAAAAACTGTTATATTTATATTGTATTTAAGCTTCTGGCGTTGACTTCTGAGGCCGTTGCTATTCGATGTGGTGGAAGAACGCCATAGAGTGAAGCCTAGGTAGCCCGGATCGTAGAAATGTCCATATCTTTCACACTGTTTGCAATTTTTCGTTTTATATGATGGAAAAACTGTTTTATTTATTTTGTATTTTATGCTTCGGGCGTTGACTTCTAAGGCCCTAACTATTCGATCTAGTGGAGCAACGCCCTTGAGTGCAGCCTAGGTTGCCCGGAACGTAGAAATGACCATAACTTTCACACTGGTTGCTATCATTCGTTTTATATGATGGAAAAACTGTTGTATTTATTTTGTATTTTATGCTTCTGGCGTTCACTTCTTAGGCCCTAACTATTCGATCTGGTGGAGAAACGCCCTAGAGTGAAGCCTAGGTTGCCTGGAACGTAGAAATGACCATCACTTTCACACTGTTTGCAATTATTCCTTTTATACGATGGAAAAACTGGTGTATTTATATCGTATTTTATGCTTCTGGCGTTGACTTCTAAGGCCCTAGCTATTCGATCTAGTGGAGCAACGCCCTAGAGTGAAGCCGAGGTTGCTCGGAACGTAGAAATAGCCACCACTTTCACAACTTTTGCAATTATTCATTTTATACGATGGAAAAGCTGTTGTATTTATATCGTATTTTATGCTTCGGGCGTTGACTTCTAAGGCCCTAACTATTCGATCTGGTGGAACAGCGCCCTAGGGTAAAGCCAAGATTGCGCCTAACGTAGAAATGACCATAACTTTCACACTGGTTGCTATCATTCGTTTTATATGATGGAAAAGCTGATGTATTTATATTGTATTTTATGCTTCTGTCGTTCAATTCTTAGGCCCTACCTATTCGATCTGGTGGACCAACAGCCCAGGGTGAAGCCTAGGTTTCCCGGAACGTAGAAATGACCATAACCTTCATACTGGTTGCAATTATTCGTTTTATATGGTGGAAAAACTGTTGTATTTATATTGTATTTTATGCTTCTGGCGTTGACTTCTAAGGCCCTAACTATTCGATCAGGTGGAGTAACGCCCTAGTGTGAAGCCTAGGTTGCTCGAAATGTTGAAATGACCATAACTTTCACACTGGTTGTAATTATTCGTTTTATACGATGGAAACGCTGTTGTATTTATATCGTATTTTATACTTCAGGCGTTGACTTCTGAGGCCGTAGCTATTCGATGTGGTGGTAGAACGCCATACAGTGAAGCCTAGGTTGCCCGGAACGTATAAATGACCATTACTTTCACACTGTTTGCAATTATTCCTTTTATACGATGGAAAAGCTGTTCTATTTATATCGTATTTTATGCTTCTGGCGTTCACTTCTAAGGCCCTAGCTGTTCGATCTGGTGGAACAACGCCCTAGGGTGAGGCCTAGGTTGCCCGGATCGTAGAAATGATCATAACTTTTACACTGGTAGCAATTATTCGTTTTATACAATGGAAAAACTGTTCTATTTATTTTGTATTTAATGCTTCGGGCGTTGACTTCTAAGGCCCTAACTGTTTGATCTGGTGGAGCAACGCCCTAGAGTGAAGCCTAGGTTGCCTGGAACGTAGAAATGACCATCACTTTCACACGGGTTGCAATTATTCCTGTTATAGGATGGAAAGACTGTTGTATTTTTATTGTATTTTATACTTCAGGCGTTGACTTCTGAGGCCGTAGCTATCCGATGTGGTGGAAGAACGCCATACAGTGAAGCCTAGGTTGCCCGGAACGTAGAAATGACCATTACTTTCACACTCTTTGCAATTATTCCTTTTATACGATGGAAAAGCTGTTGTATTTATATCGTATTTTATGCTTCTGGCGTTGACTTCTAAGGACCTAACTATTCGGTCTGGTGGAGCAACGCCCTAGGGTGAAGCCTAGGTTGCCCGGAACGTAGAAATGACCATAGCTTTTACACTGGCAGCAATTATTCGTTTTATACAATGGAAAAACCGTCCTATTTATTTTGTATTTTATGCCTCGGGCGTTGACTTCTAAGGCCCTAACTGTTTGATCTGGTGGAGCATCGCCGTAGAGAGAAGCCTAGGTTGCCCGGAACGTAGAAATGGCCATAACTTTTACACTGGTAGCAATTATTCGTTTTACACAATGGAAAAACTGTTCTATTTATTTTGTATTTAATGCTTCTGGCGTTCACTTCTTAGGCCCTAACTATTCGATCTGGTAGAGCAATGCCCTAGGGTGAAGCCTAGGTTGCCCGGAACGTAGAAATGACCATAACTTTTACACTGGCATCAATTATTCGTTTTATACAATGGAAAAACCGTTCTATTTATTTTGTATTTTATGCTTCGGGCGTTGACTTCTAAGGCCCTAACTGCTGATCTGGTGGAGCACCGCCGTAGAGTGAAGCCTAGGTTGCCCGGAACGTAGAAATGACCATAACTTTCACACTGGTTGCTATCATTCGTTTTATATGATGGAAAGACTGATGTATTTATATTGTATTTTATGCTTCTGTCGTTCACTTCTTAGGCCCTAACTATTCGATCTGGTGGAGCAACGGCCCAGGGTGAAGCCTAGGTTTCCCGGAACTTAGAAATGTCCATAACTTTCATACTGGTTGCAATTATTCGTTTTATATGGTGGAAAAACTGTTGTATTTATATTGTATTTTATGCTTCTGGCGTTGACTTCTAAGGCCCTAACTATTCGATCAGGTGGAGTAACGCCCTATAGTGAAGCCTAGGTTGCTCGAAATGTTGAAATGACCATAACTTTTACACTGGTAGCAATTATTCGTATTATACAATGGAAAAACTGTTCTATTTATTTTGTATTTAATGCTTCGGGCGTTGACTTCTAAGGCCCTAACTGCTTGATCTGGTGGAGAAACGCCCTAGAGTGAAGCCTAGGTTGCCTGGAACGTAGAAATGACCATCACTTTCACACTGTTTGCAATTATTCCTTTTATACGATGGAAAAGCTGTTGTATTTATATCGTATTTTATGCTTCGGGCGTTGACTTCTAAGGCCCTAACTATTCGATCTGGTGGAACAACGCCCTAGGGTAAAGCCAAGATTGTGCGGAACGTAGAAATGACCATAACTTTCACACTGGTTGCTATCATTCGTTTTATATGATGGAAAAACTGTTGTATTTATTTTGTATTTTATGCTTCTGGCGTTCACTTCTTAGGCCGTAACTATTCGATCTGGTGGAACAACGGCCTAGGGTGAAGCCTAGGTTGCCCGGAACGTCGAAATGGCCATAACTTTTACACTGGTAGCAATTATTCGTTTTATACAATGGAAAAACTGTTCTATTTATATTGTATTTAATGCTTCTGGCGTTCACTTCTTAGGCCCTAACTATTCGATCTGGTAGACCAACGCCCTAGGGTGAAGCCTAGGTTGCCCGGAACGTAGAAATGACCATAACTTTTACACTGGCAGCAATTATTCGTTTTATACAATGGAAAAACCGTTCTATTTATTTTGTATTTTATGCTTCGGGCGTTGACTTCTAAGGCCCTAACTGCTGATCTGGTGGAGCACCGCCGTAGAGTGAAGCCTAGGATGCCCGGAACGTAGAAATGACCATAACTTTCACACTGGTTGCTATTATTCGTTTTATACGATGGAAAAACTGATGTATTTATATTGTATTTTATGCTTCTGTCGTTCACTTCTTAGGCCCTAACTATTCGATCTGGTGGAGCACCGGCCCAGGGTGAAGCCTAGGTTTCCCGGAACGTAGAAATGACCATAACTTTCATACTGGTTGCAATTATTCGTTTTATATGGTGGAAAAACTGTTGTATTTATATTGTATTTTATGCTTCTGGCGTTGACTTCTAAGGCCCTAACTATTCGATCAGGTGGAGTAACGCCCTAGAGTGAAGCCTAGGTTGCTCGAAATGTTGAACTGACCATAACTTTCACACTGGTTGTAATTATACGTTTTATACGATGGAAACGCTGTTGTATTTATATCGTATTTTATACTTCAGGCGTTGACTTCTGAGGCCGTAGCTATTCGATGTGGTGGAAGAACGCCATACAGTGAAGCCTAGGTTGCCCGGAACGTAGAAATGACCATTACTTTCACACTGTTTGCAATTATTCCCTTTATACGATGGAAAAGCTGTTGTATTTATATCGTATTTTATGCTTCTGGCGTTCACTTCTTAGGCCCTAACTATTCGATCTGGTGGAACAACGGCCTAGGGTGAAGCCTAGGTTGCCCGGAACGTAGAAATGACCATAACTTTTACACTGGTAGCAATTATTCGTTTTATGCAATGGAAAAACTCTTCTATTTATTTTGTATTTAATGCTTCGGGCGTTGACTTCTAAGGCCCTAACTGTTCGATCAGGTGGAGTAACGCCCTATAGTGAAGCCTAGGTTGCTCGAAATGTTGAAATGACCATAACTTTTACACTGGTAGCAATTATTCGTATTATACAATGGAAAAACTGTTCTATTTATTTTGTATTTAATGCTTCGGGCGTTGACTGCTAAGGCCCTAACTGCTTGATCTGGTGGAGAAACGCCCTAGAGTGAAGCCTAGGTTGCCTGGAACGTAGAAATGACCATCACTTTCACACTGTTTGCAATTATTCCTTTTATACGATGGAAAAGCTGTTGTATTTATATCGCATTTTATGCTTCTGGCGTTGACTTCTAAGGCCCTAGCTATTCGATCTAGTGGAGCAACGCCCTAGAGTGAAGCCTAGGATGCTCGGAACGTAGAAATAGCCACCACTTTCACACTGTTTGCAATTATTCATTTTATACGATGGAAAAGCTGTTGTATTTATATCGTATTTTATGCTTCGGGCGTTGACTTCTAAGGCCCTAACTATTCGGTCTGGTGGAACAACGCCCTAGGGTAAAGCCAAGATTGTGCGGAACGTAGAAATGACCATAACTTTCACACTGGTTGCTATCATTCGTTTCATATGATGGAAAAACTGATGTATTTATATTGTATTTTATGCTTCTGTCGTTCACTTCTTAGGCCCTAACTATTCGATCTGGTGGAGCAACGGCCCAGGGTGAAGCCTAGGTTTCCCGGAACGTAGAAATGACCATAACTTTCACACTGGTTGCTATTATTCGTTTTATACGATGGAAAAACTGTTATATTTATATTGTATTTAAGCTTCTGGCGTTGACTTCTGAGGCCGTTGCTATTCGATGTGGTGGAAGAACGCCATAGAGTGAAGCCTAGGTAGCCCGGATCGTAGAAATGTCCATATCTTTTACACTGGTAGCAATTATTCGTTTTATACAATGGAAAAACTGTTGTATTTATTTTGTATTTAATGCTTCGGGCGTTGACTTCTAAGGCCCTAACTGTTTCATCTGGTGGAGCAACGCCCTAGAGTGAAGCCTAGGTTGCCTGGAACGTAGAAATGACCATCACTTTCACACGGGTTGCAATTATTCCTGTTATAGGATGGAAAGACTGTTGTATTTTTATTGTATTTTATACTTCAGGCGTTGACTTCTGAGGCCGTAGCTATCCGATGTGGTGGAAGAACACCATGCAGTGAAGCCTAGGTTGCCCGGAACGTAGAAATGACCATAACATTCACACTGTTTACAATTTTTCGTTTTATATGATGGAAAAGCTGTTTTATTTATTTTGTATTTTATGCTTCGGGCGTTGACTTCTAAGGCCCTAACTATTCGATCTAGTGGAGCAACGCCCTTGAGTGCAGCCTAGGTTGCCCGGAACGTAGAAATGACCATAACTTTCACACTGGTTGCTATCATTCGTTTTATATGATGGAAAAACTGTTGTATTTATTTTGTATTTTATGCTTCTGGCGTTCACTTCTTAGGCCCTAACTATTCGATCTGGTGGAACAACGGCCTAGGGTGAAGCCTAGGTTGCCCGGAACGTAGAAATGGCCATAACTTTTACACTGGTAGCAATTATTCGTTTTATACAATGGAAAAACTGTTCTATTTATATTGTATTTAATGCTTCTGGCGTTCACTTCTTAGGCCCTAACTAGTCGATCTGGTAGAGCAACGCCCTAGGGTGAAGCCTAGGTTGCCCGGAACGTAGAAATGACCATAACTTTTACACTGGCAGCAATTATTCGTTTTATACAATGGAAAAACCGTTCTATTTATTTTGTATTTTATGCTTCGGGCGTTGACTTCTAAGGCCCTAACTGCTGATCTGGTGGAGCACCGCCGTAGAGTGAAGCCTAGGTTGCCCGGAACGTAGAAATGACCATAACTTTCACACTGGTTGCTATTATTCGTTTTATACGATGGAAAAACTGATGTATTTATATTGTATTTTATGCTTCTGTCGTTCACTTCTTAGGCCCTAACTATTCGATCTGGTGGAACAACGGCCTAGGGTGAAGCCTAGGTTGCCCGGAACGTAGAAATGGCCATAACTTTTACACTGGTAGCAATTATTCGTTTTATACAATGGAAAAACTGTTCTATTTATATTGTATTTAATGCTTCTGGCGTTCACTTCTTAGGCCCTAACTATTCGATCTGGTAGAGCAACGCCCTAGGGTGAAGCCTAGGTTGCCCGGAACGTAGAAATGACCATAACTTTTACACTGGCAGCAATTATTCGTTTTATACAATGGAAAAACCGATCTATTTATTTTGTATTTTATGCTTCGGGCGTTGACTTCTAAGGCCCTAACTGCTGATCTGGTGGAGCACCGCCGTAGAGTGAAGCCTAGGTTGCCCGGAACGTAGAAATGACCATAACTTTCACACTGGTTGCTATTATTCGTTTTATACGATGGAAAAACTGATGTATTTATATTGTATTTTATGCTTCTGTCGTTCACTTCTTAGGCCCTAACTATTCGATGTGGTGGAGCAACGGCCCAGGGTGAAGCCTAGGTTTCCCGGAACGTAGAAATGACCATAACTTTCATACTGGTTGCAATTATTCGTTTTATGTGGTGGAAAAACTGTTGTATTTATATTGTATTTTATGCTTCTGGCGTTGACTTCTAAGGCCCTAACTATTCGATCAGGTGGAGTAACGCCCTAGAGTGAAGCCTAGGTTGCTCGAAATGTTGAACTGACCATAACTTTCACACTGGTTGTAATTATACGTTTTATACGATGGAAACGCTGTTGTATTTATATCGTATTTTATACTTCAGGCGTTGACTTCTGAGGCCGTAGCTATTCGATGTGGTGGAAGATCGCCATACAGTGAAGCCTAGGTTGCCCGGAACGTAGAAATGACCATTACTTTCACACTGTTTGCAATTATTCCTTTTATACGATGGAAAAGCTGTTGTATTTATATCGTATTTTATGCTTCTGGCGTTCACTTCTTAGGCCCTAACTATTTGATCTGGTGGAACAACGGCCTAGGGTGAAGCCTAGGTTGCCCGGAACGTAGAAATGACCATAACTTTTACACTGGTAGCAATTATTCGTTTTATGCAATGGAAAAACTGTTCTATTTATTTTGTATTTAATGCTTCGGGCGTTGACTTCTAAGGCCCTAACTATTCAATCAGGTGGAGTAACGCCCTATAGTGAAGCCTAGGTTGCTCGAAATGTTGAAATGACCATAACTTTTACACTGGTAGCAATTATTCGTATTATACAATGGAAAAACTGTTCTATTTATTTTGTATTTAATGCTTCGGGCGTTGACTTCTAAGGCCCTAACTGCTTGATCTGGTGGAGAAACGCCCTAGAGTGAAGCCTAGGTTGCCTGGAACGTAGAAATGACCATCACTTTCACACTGTTTGCAATTATTCCTTTTATACGATGGAAAAGCTGTTGTATTTATATCGTATTTTATGCTTCTGGCGTTGACTTCTAAGGCCCTAGCTATTCGATCTAGTGGAGCAACGCCCTAGAGTGAAGCCTAGGTTGCTCGGAACGTAGAAATAGCCACCACTTTCACACTGTTTGCAATTATTCATTTTATACGATGGAAAAGCTGTTGTATTTATATCGTATTTTATGCTTCGGGCGTTGACTTCTAAGGCCCTAACTATTCGATCTGGTGGAACAACGCCCTAGGGTAAAGCCAAGATTTTGCGGAACGTAGAAATGACCATAACTTTCACACTGGTTGCTATCATTCGTTTCATATGATGGAAAAACTGATGTATTTATATTGTATTTTATGCTTCTGTCGTTTACTTCTTAGGCCCTAACTATTCGATCTGGTGGAGCAACGGCCCAGGGTGAAGCCTAGGGTTCCCGGAACGTAGAAATGACCATAACTTTCACACTGGTTGCTATTATTCGTTTTATACGATGGAAAAACTGTTATATTTATATTGTATTTAAGCTTCTGGCGTTGACTTCTGAGGCCGTTGCTATTCGATGTGGTGGAAGAACGCCATAGAGTGAAGCCTAGGTAGCCCGGATCGTAGAAATGTCCATATCTTTTACACTGGTAGCAATTATTCGTTTTATACAATGGAAAAACTGTTGTATTTATTTTGTATTTAATGCTTCGGGCGTTGACTTCTAAGGCCCTAACTGTTTCATCTGGTGGAGCAACGCCCTAGAGTGAAGCCTAGGTTGTCTGGAACGTAGAGATGACCATCACTTTCACACGGGTTGCAATTATTCCTGTTATAGGATGGAAAGACTGTTGTATTTTTATTGTATTTTATACTTCAGGCGGTTGACTTCTGAGGCCGTAGCTATCCGATGTGGTGGAAGAACGCCATACAGTGAAGCCTAGGTTGCCCGGAACGTAGAAATGACCATAACATTCACACTGGTTGCAATTATTTGTTTTATACGGTGGAAAAAGCTGTTGTATTTATATCGTATTTTATGCTTCTGGCGTTGACTTCTTAGGCCCTAACTATTCCATCTGGTGGAACAACGCCCTAGGGTGAAGCCTAGGTTGCCCGGAACGTAGAAATGACCATAGCCTGTACACTGGCAGCAATTATTCGTTTTATACAATGGAAAAAACGTTCTATTTATTTTGTATTTTATGCCTCGGGCGTTGACTGCTAAGGCCCTAACTGCTTGATCTGGTGGAGCATCGCCGTAGAGTGAAGCCTAGGTTGCCCGGAACGTAGAAATGACCATAGCTTTCACACTGGTTGCTATTATTCGTTTTATACGATGGAAAAACTGTTATATTTATATTGTATTTAAGCTTCTGGCGTTGACTTCTGAGGCCGTTGCTATTCGATGTGGTGGAAGAACGCCATAGGGTGAAGCCTAGGTAGCCCGGATCGTAGAAATGTCCATATCTTTCACACTGTTTGCAATTTTTCGTTTTATATGATGGAAAAGCTGTTTTATTTATTTTGTATTTTATGCTTCGGGCGTTGACTTCTAAGGCCCTAACTATTCGATCTAGTGGAGCAACGCCCTTGAGTGCAGCCTAGGTTGCCCGGAACGTAGAAATGACCATAACTTTCACACTGGTTGCTATCATTCGTTTTATATGATGGAAAAACTGTTGTATTTATTTTGTATTTTATGCTTCTGGCGTTCACTTCTTAGGCCCTAACTATTCGATCTGGTGGAACAACGGCCTAGGGTGAAGCCTAGGTTGCCCGGAACGTAGAAATGGCCATAACTTTTACACTGGTAGCAATTATTCGTTTTATACAATGGAAAAACTGTTCTATTTATATTGTATTTAATGCTTCTGGCGTTCACTTCTTAGGCCCTAACTATTCGATCTGGTAGAGCAACGCCCTAGGGTGAAGCCTAGGTTGCCCGGAACGTAGAAATGACCATAACTTTTACACTGGCAGCAATTATTCGTTTTATACAATGGAAAAACCGTTCTATTTATTTTGTATTTTATGCTTCGGGCGTTGACTTCTAAGGCCCTAACTGCTGATCTGGTGGAGCACCGCCGTAGAGTGAAGCCTAGGTTGCCCGGAACGTAGAAATGACCATAACTTTCACACTGGTTGCTATTATTCGTTTTATACGATGGAAAAACTGATGTATTTATATTGTATTTTATGCTTCTGTCGTTCACTTCTTAGGCCCTAACTATTCGATCTGGTGGAGCAACGGCCCAGGGTGAAGCCTAGGTTTCCCGGAACGTAGAAATGACCATAACTTTCATACTGGTTGCAATTATTCGTTTTATATGGTGGAAAAACTGTTGTATTTATATTGTATTTTATGCTTCTGGCGTTGACTTCTAAGGCCCTAACTATTCGATCAGGTGGAGTAACGCCCTAGAGTGAAGCCTAGGTTGCTCGAAATGTTGAACTGACCATAACTTTCACACTGGTTGTAATTATACGTTTTATACGATGGAAACGCTGTTGTATTTATATCGTATTTTATACTTCAGGCGTTGACTTCTGAGGCCGCAGCTATTCGATGTGGTGGAAGAACGCCATACAGTGAAGCCTAGGTTGCCCGGAACGTAGGAATGACCATTACTTTCACACTGTTTGCAATTATTCCTTTTATACGATGGAAAAGCTGTTGTATTTATATCGTATTTTATGCTTCGGGCGTCGACTTCTAAGGCCCTAACTATTCGATCTGGTGGAACAACGCCCTAGGGTAAAGCCAAGATTGTGCGGAACGTAGAAATGACCATAACTTTCACACTGGTTGCTATCATTCGTTTTATATGATGGAAAAACTGTTGTATTTATTTTGTATTTTATGCTTCTGGCGTTCACTTCTTAGGCCCTAACTATTCGATCTGGTGGAACAACGGCCTAGGGTGAAGCCTAGGTTGCCCGGAACGTAGAAATGGCCATAACTTTTACACTGGTAGCAATTATTCGTTTTATACAATGGAAAAACTGTTCTATTTATATTGTATTTAATGCTTCTGGCGTTCACTTCTTAGGCCCTAACTATTCGATCTGGTAGAGCAACGCCCTAAAGTGAAGCCTAGGTTGCCCGGTACGTAGAAATGACCATAAGTTTCATACTGGTTGCAATTATTCGTTTTATACGATGGAAAAGCTGTTGTATTTATATTGTATTTTATGCTTCTGGCGTTCACTTCTTAGGCCCTAACTATTCGATCTGGTGGTACAACGCCCTAGGGTGAAGCCTAGGTTGCCCGGAACGTAGAAATGACCATAACTTTTACACTGGCAGCAATTATTCGTTTTATACAATGGAAAAACCGTTCTATTTATTTTGTATTTTCTGCTTCGGGCGTTGACTTCTAAGGCCCTAACTGCTGATCTGGTGGAGCACCGCCGTAGAGTGAAGCCTAGGTTGCTCGGAACGTAGAAATAACCACCACTTTCACACTGTTTGCAATTATTCATTTTATACGATGGAAAAGCTGTTGTATTTATATCGTATTTTATGCTTCGGGCGTTGACTTCTAAGGCCCTAACTATTCGATCTGGTGGAACAGCGCCCTAGGGTAAAGCCAAGATGGCGCGGAACGTAGAAATGACCATAACTTTCACACTGGTTGCTATCATTCGTTTTATATGATGGAAAAGCTGATGTATTTATGTTGTATTTTATGCTTCTGTCGTTCACTTCTTAGGCCCTAACTATTCGATCTGGTGGAGCAACGGCCCAGGGTGAAGCCTAGGTTTCCCGGAACGTAGAAATGACCATAACTTTCATACTGGTTGCAATTATTCGTTTTATATGGTGGAAAAACTGTTGTATTTATATTGTATTTTATGCTTCTGGCGTTGACTTCTAAGGCCCTAACTATTCGGTCAGGTGGAGTAACGCCCTAGAGTGAAGCCTAGGTTGCTCGAAATGTTGAAATGACCATAACTTTCACACTGGTTGTAATTATTCGTTTTATACGATGGAAACGCTGTTGTATTTATATCGTATTTTATACTTCAGGCGTTGACTTCTGAGGCCGTAGCTATTCGATGTGGTGGTAGAACGCCATACAGTGAAGCCTAGGTTGCCCGGAACGTATAAATGACCATTACTTTCACACTGTTTGCAATTATTCCTTTTATACGATGGAAAGGCTGTTCTATTTATATCGTATTTTATGCTTCTGGCGTTAACTTCTAAGGCCCTAGCTGTTCGATCTAGTGGAGCAACGCCCTATAGTGAAGCTGAGGTTGCCCGGAACGTAGAAGTGACCATATCTTTCTCACTGGTTGCTATCTTTCGTTTTATACGATGGAAAGACTGTTATATTTATATTGTATTTTATGCTTCTGGCGTTCACTTCTTAGGCCCTAACTATTCCATCTTGTGGAATAACGCCCTAGGGTGAAGCCTAGGTTGCCCGGAACGTAGAAATGACCACAGCTTTTACACTGGCAGCAATTATTCGTTTTACACAATGGAAAAACTGTTCTATTTATTTTGTATTTAATGCTTCTGGCGTTCACTTCTTAGGCCCTAACTATTCGATCTGGTAGAGCAACGCCCTAAGGTGAAGCCTAGGTTGCCCGGAACGTAGAGATGACCATAACTTTTACACTGGCAGCAATTATTCGTTTTATACAATGGAAAAACCGTTCTATTTATTTTGTATTTTATGCTTCCGGCGTTGACTTCTAAGGCCCTAACTGCTGATCTGGTGGAGCACCGCCGTAGAGTGAAGCCTTGGTTGCCCGGAACGTAGAAATGACCATAACTTTCACACTGGTTGCTATTATTCGTTTTATACGATGGAAAGACTGTTATATTTATATTGTATTTTATGCTTCTGGCGTTCACTTCTTAGGCCCTAACTATTCGATCTGGTGGAACAACGCCCTAGGGTGAGGCCTAGGATGCCCGGAACGTAGAAATGATCATAACTTTTACACTGGTAGCAATTATTCGTTTCATACAATGCAAAAACTGTTCTATTTATTTTGTATTTAATGCTTCGGGCGTTGACTTCTAAGGCCCTAACTGTTTGATCTGGTGGAGCAACGCCCTAGAGTGAAGCCTAGATTGCCCGGAACGTAGAAATGACCATAACTTTCATACTGGTTGCAATTATTCGTTTTATATGGTGGAAAGACTGTTGTATTTTTATTGTATTTTATGCTTCTGGCGTTGACTTCTAAGGCCCTAACTATTCGATCAGGTGGAGTAACGCCCTAGAGTGAAGCCTAGGTTGCTCGAAATGTTGAAATGATCATAACTTTCACACTGGTTGTAATTATTCGTTTCATACGATGGAAACGCTGTTGTATTTATATCGTATTTTATACTTCAGGCGTTGACTTCTGAGGCCGCAGCCATTCGATGTGGTGGAAGAACACCATACAGAGATGCCTAGGTTGCCCGGAACGTAGAAATGACCATTAGTTTCACACTGTTTGCAATTATTCCTTTTATACGATGGAAAAGCTATTGTATTTATATCGTATTTTATGCTTCTGGCGTTCACTTCTTAGGCCCTGACTATTCGATCTGGTGGAACAACGGCCTAGGGTGAAGCCTAGGTTGCCCGGAACGTAGAAATGACCATAACTTTTACACTGGTTGCTATCTTTCGTTTTATACAATGGAAAAACTGTTCTATTTATTTTGTATTTAATGCTTCGGGCGTTGACTTCTAAGGCCCTAGCTGTTTGATCTGGTGGAGCAACGCCCTAGGGTGAAGCCTAGGTTGCCTGGAACGTAGAAATGACCATCCCTTTCACAAGGGTTGCAATTATTCCTGTTATAGGATGGAAAGACTGTTGTATTTTTAATGTATTTTATACTTCAGGCGTTGACTTCTGAGGCCGTAGCTATCCGATGTGGTGGAAGAACGCCATACAGTGAAGCCTAGGTTGCCCAGAACGTAGAAATGACCATAACTTTCACACTGGTTGCAATTATTTGTTTTATACGATGGAAAAGCTGTTGTATTTATATCGCATTTTACGCTTCTGGCGTTGACTTCTTAGGCCCTAACTATACCATCTGGTGGAACAACGCCCTAGGGTGAAGCCTAGGTTGCCCGGAACGTAGAAATGACCATAACTTTTACACTGGTTGCTATTATTCGTTTTATACGATGGAAAAGCCGTTATATTTATATTGTATTTTATGCTTCTGGCGTTGACTTCTGAGGCCGTTGCTATTCGATGTGGTGGAAGAACGCCATAGAGTGAAGCCTAGGTAGCCCGGAACGGAGAAATGTCCATATCTTTCACACTGTTTGCAATTATTCATTGTATACGATGGCAAAGCTGTTGTATTTATATTGTATTTTATGCTTCTGGCGTTGACTTCTTAGGCCCTAACTATTCGATCAGGTGGAGCGATGCCTCAGAGTTAAGTCTAGGATGCCCGAAACGCCGAAATGATCATTACTTTCACGCTTGTTGCAATTATTCCTGTTATAGGATCGAAAGACTGTTGTATTTTTATTGTATTTTATACTTCAGGCGTTGACTTCTGAGGCCGTAGCTATTCGATGTGGTGGAAGAACGCCATACAGTGAAGCCTAGGTTGCCCGGAACGTAGAAATGGCCATAACTTTCACACTGGTTGCTATTATTCGTTTTATACGATGGAAAAACTGATGTATTTATATTGTATTTTATGCTTCTGTCGTTCACTTCTTAGGCCCTAACTATTCGATCTGGTGGAGCAACGGCCCAGGGTGAAGCCTAGGTTTCCCGGAACGTAGAAATGACCATAACTTTCATACTGGTTGCAATTATTCGTTTTATATGGTGGAAAAACTGTTGTATTTATATCGTATTTTATGCTTCTGGCGTTGACTTCTAAGGCCCTAACTATTCGATCAGGTGGTGCAACGCCCTAGAGTGAAGCCTAGGTTGCTCGAAATGTAGAAATGACTATAACTTTCACACTGGTTGCTATTATTCGTTTTATATGATGGAAAGACTGTTGTATTTATATTGTATTTTATGCTTCGGGCGTTGACTTCTAAGGCCCCAACAGTTTGATCTGGTGGAGCAACGACCTAGAGTGAAGCCTAGGTTGCCTGGAACGTAGAAATGACCATAACCTTCACCCTGGTAGCAATTATTCGTTTTATACGATGGAAGAACTGTTATATTTATATTGCATTTTATGCTTCGGGCATTGACTTCTAAGGCCCTAACTATTCAATCTGATGGAGCAACGCCCTAGGGTGAAGCCTAGGTTGCCCGGTACGTAGAAATGACCATAAGTTTCATACTGGTTGCAATTATTCGTTTTATACGATGGAAAAGCTGTTGTATTTATATTGTATTTTATGCTTCTGGCGTTCACTTCCTAGGCCCTAACTATTCGATCTGGTGGTACAACGCCCTAGGGTGAAGCCTAGGTTGCCCGGAACGTAGAAATGACCATAACTTTTGCACTGGCAGCAATTATTCGTTTTATACAATGGAAAAACCGTTCTATTTATTTTGTATTTTATGCTTCGGGCGTTGACTTCTAAGGCCCTAACTGCTGATCTGGTGGAGCACCGCCGTAGAGTGAAGCCTAGGTTGCTCGGAACGTAGAAATAACCACCACTTTCACACTGTTTGCAATTATTCATTTTATACGATGGAAAAGCTGTTGTATTTCTATCGTATTTTATGCTTCGGGCGTTGACTTCTAAGGCCCTATCTATTCGATCTGGTGGAACAGCGCCCTAGGGTAAAGCCAAGATGGCGCGGAACGTAGAAATGACCATAACTTTCACACTGGTTGCTATCATTCGTTTTATATGATGGAAAAGCTGATGTATTTATATTGTATTTTATGCTTCTGTCGTTCACTTCTTAGGCCCTAACTATTCGATCTGGTGGAGCAACGGCCCAGGGTGAAGCCTAGGTTTCCCGGAACGTAGAAATGACCATAACTTTCATACTGGTTGCAATTATTCGTTTTATATGGTGGAAAAACTGTTGTATTTATATTGTATTTTATGCTTCTGGCGTTGACTTCTAAGGCCCTAACTATTCGGTCAGGTGGAGTAACGCCATAGAGTGAAGCCTAGGTTGCTCGAAATGTTGAAATGACCATTACTTTCACACTGGTTGTAATTATTCGTTTTATACGATGGAAACGCTGTTGTATTTATATCGTATTTTATACTTCAGGCGTTGACTTCTGAGGCCGTAGCTATTCGATGTGGTGGTAGAACGCCATACAGTGAAGCCTAGGTTGCCCGGAACGTATAAATGACCATTACTTTCACACTGTTTGCAATTATTCCTTTTATACGATGGAAAAGCTGTTCTATTTATATCGTATTTTATGCTTCTGGCGTTAACTTCTAAGGCCCTAGCTGTTCGATCTAGTGGAGCAACGCCCTATAGTGAAGCTGAGGTTGCCCGGAACGTAGAAATGACCATATCTTTCACACTGGTTGCTATCTTTCGTTTTATACGATGGAAAGACTGTTATATTTATATTGTATTTTATGCTTCTGGCGTTCACTTCTTAGGCCCTAACTATTCCATCTGGTGGAACAACGCCCTAGGGTGAGGCCTAGGTTGCCCGGAACGTAGAAATGATCATAACTTTTACACTGGTAGCAATTATTCGTTTTATACAATGGAAAAACTGTTCTATTTATTTTGTATTTAATGCTTCGGGCGTTGACTTCTAAGGCCCTAACTGTTTGATCTGGTGGAGCAACGCCCTAGAGTGAAGCCTAGGTTGCCTGGAACGTAGACATGACCATCACTTTCACACGGGTTGCAATTATTCCTGTTATAGGATGGAAAGACTGTTGTATTTTTATTGTATTTTATACTTCAGGCGTTGACGTCTGAGGCCGTAGCTATCCGATGTGGTGGAAGAACGCCATACAGTGAAGCCTAGGTTGCCCGGAACGTAGAAATGACCATAACTTTCACACTGGTTGCAATTATTTGTTTTATACGGTGGAAAAGCTGTTGTATTTATATCGTATCTTATGCTTCTGGCGTTGACTTCTTAGGCCCTAACTATTCCATCTTGTGGAACAACGCCCTAGGGTGAAGCCTAGGTCGCCCGGAACGTAGAAATGACCATAGCTTTTACACTGGCAGCAATTATTCGTTTTATACAATGGAAAAACCGTTCTATTTATTTTGTATTTTATGCTTCGGGCGTTGACTTCTAAGGCCCTAACTGTTTGATCTGGTGGAGCATCGCCGTAGAGAGAAGCCTAGGTTGCCCGGAACGTAGAAATGGCCATAACTTTTACACTGGTAGCAATTATTCGTTTTACACAATGGAAAAACTGTTCTATTTATTTTGTATTTAATGCTTCTGGCGTTCACTTCTTAGGCCCTAACTATTCGATCTGGTAGAGTAACGCCCTAAGGTGAAGCCTAGGTTGCCCGGAACGTAGAGATGACCATAACTTTTACACTGGCACTAATTATTCGTTTTATACAATGGAAAAACCGTTCTATTTATTTTGTATTTTATGCTTCGGGCGTTGACTTCTAAGGCCCTAACTGCTGATCTGGTGGAGCACCGCCGTAGAGTGAAGCCTTGGTTGCCCGGAACGTAGAAATGACCATAACTTTCACACTGGTTGCTATTATTCGTTTTATACGATGGAAAAACTGATGTATTTACATTGTATTTTATGCTTCTGTCGTTCAATTCTTAGGCCCTAACTATTCGATCTGGTGGAGCAACGGCCCAGGGTGAAGCCTAGGTTTCCCGGAAAGTAGAAATGACCATAAGTTTCATACTGTTTGCAATTTTTCGTTTTATGCGATGGAAAAACTGTTTTATTTATTTTGTATTTTATGCTTCGGGCGTTGACTTCTAAGGCCCAAACTATTCGATCTGGTGGAGCAACGCCCTAGAGTGCAGCCTAGGTTGCCCGGTACGTAGAAATGACCATAAGTTTCATACTGGTTGCAATTATTCGTTTTATACGATGGAAAAGCTGTTGTATTTATATTGTATTTTATGCTTCTGGCGTTCACTTCTTAGGCCCTAACTATTCGATCTGGTGGTACAACGCCCTAGGGTGAAGCCTAGGTTGCCCGGAACGTAGAAATGACCATAACTTTTACACTGGCAGCAATTATTCGTTTTATACAATGGAAAAACCGTTCTATTTATTTTGTATTTTATGCTTCGGGCGTTGACTTCTAAGGCCCAAACTATTCGATCTGGTGGAGCAACGCCCTAGAGTGCAGCCTAGGTTGCCCGGTACGTAGAAATGACCATAAGTTTCATACTGGTTGCAATTATTCGTTTTATACGATGGAAAAGCTGTTGTATTTATATTGTATTTTATGCTTCTGGCGTTCACTTCTTAGGCCCTAACTATTCGATCTGGTAGAGCAACGCCCTAAGGTGAAGCCTAGGTTGCCCGGAACGTAGAGATGACCATAACTTTTACACTGGCAGCAATTATTCGTTTTATACAATGGAAAAACCGTTCTATTTATTTTGTATTTTATGCTTCCGGCGTTGACTTCTAAGGCCCTAACTGCTGATCTGGTGGAGCACCGCCGTAGAGTGAAGCCTTGGTTGCCCGGAACGTAGAAATGACCATAACTTTCACACTGGTTGCTATTATTCGTTTTATACGATGGAAAGACTGTTATATTTATATTGTATTTTATGCTTCTGGCGTTCACTTCTTAGGCCCTAACTATTCGATCTGGTGGAACAACGCCCTAGGGTGAGGCCTAGGATGCCCGGAACGTAGAAATGATCATAACTTTTACACTGGTAGCAATTATTCGTTTCATACAATGCAAAAACTGTTCTATTTATTTTGTATTTAATGCTTCGGGCGTTGACTTCTAAGGCCCTAACTGTTTGATCTGGTGGAGCAACGCCCTAGAGTGAAGCCTAGATTGCCCGGAACGTAGAAATGACCATAACTTTCATACTGGTTGCAATTATTCGTTTTATATGGTGGAAAGACTGTTGTATTTTTATTGTATTTTATGCTTCTGGCGTTGACTTCTAAGGCCCTAACTATTCGATCAGGTGGAGTAACGCCCTAGAGTGAAGCCTAGGTTGCTCGAAATGTTGAAATGATCATAACTTTCACACTGGTTGTAATTATTCGTTTCATACGATGGAAACGCTGTTGTATTTATATCGTATTTTATACTTCAGGCGTTGACTTCTGAGGCCGCAGCCATTCGATGTGGTGGAAGAACACCATACAGAGATGCCTAGGTTGCCCGGAACGTAGAAATGACCATTAGTTTCACACTGTTTGCAATTATTCCTTTTATACGATGGAAAAGCTATTGTATTTATATCGTATTTTATGCTTCTGGCGTTCACTTCTTAGGCCCTGACTATTCGATCTGGTGGAACAACGGCCTAGGGTGAAGCCTAGGTTGCCCGGAACGTAGAAATGACCATAACTTTTACACTGGTTGCTATCTTTCGTTTTATACAATGGAAAAACTGTTCTATTTATTTTGTATTTAATGCTTCGGGCGTTGACTTCTAAGGCCCTAGCTGTTTGATCTGGTGGAGCAACGCCCTAGGGTGAAGCCTAGGTTGCCTGGAACGTAGAAATGACCATCCCTTTCACAAGGGTTGCAATTATTCCTGTTATAGGATGGAAAGACTGTTGTATTTTTAATGTATTTTATACTTCAGGCGTTGACTTCTGAGGCCGTAGCTATCCGATGTGGTGGAAGAACGCCATACAGTGAAGCCTAGGTTGCCCAGAACGTAGAAATGACCATAACTTTCACACTGGTTGCAATTATTTGTTTTATACGATGGAAAAGCTGTTGTATTTATATCGCATTTTACGCTTCTGGCGTTGACTTCTTAGGCCCTAACTATACCATCTGGTGGAACAACGCCCTAGGGTGAAGCCTAGGTTGCCCGGAACGTAGAAATGACCATAACTTTTACACTGGTTGCTATTATTCGTTTTATACGATGGAAAAGCCGTTATATTTATATTGTATTTTATGCTTCTGGCGTTGACTTCTGAGGCCGTTGCTATTCGATGTGGTGGAAGAACGCCATAGAGTGAAGCCTAGGTAGCCCGGAACGGAGAAATGTCCATATCTTTCACACTGTTTGCAATTATTCATTGTATACGATGGCAAAGCTGTTGTATTTATATTGTATTTTATGCTTCTGGCGTTGACTTCTTAGGCCCTAACTATTCGATCAGGTGGAGCGATGCCTCAGAGTTAAGTCTAGGATGCCCGAAACGCCGAAATGATCATTACTTTCACGCTTGTTGCAATTATTCCTGTTATAGGATCGAAAGACTGTTGTATTTTTATTGTATTTTATACTTCAGGCGTTGACTTCTGAGGCCGTAGCTATTCGATGTGGTGGAAGAACGCCATACAGTGAAGCCTAGGTTGCCCGGAACGTAGAAATGGCCATAACTTTCACACTGGTTGCTATTATTCGTTTTATACGATGGAAAAACTGATGTATTTATATTGTATTTTATGCTTCTGTCGTTCACTTCTTAGGCCCTAACTATTCGATCTGGTGGAGCAACGGCCCAGGGTGAAGCCTAGGTTTCCCGGAACGTAGAAATGACCATAACTTTCATACTGGTTGCAATTATTCGTTTTATATGGTGGAAAAACTGTTGTATTTATATCGTATTTTATGCTTCTGGCGTTGACTTCTAAGGCCCTAACTATTCGATCAGGTGGTGCAACGCCCTAGAGTGAAGCCTAGGTTGCTCGAAATGTAGAAATGACTATAACTTTCACACTGGTTGCTATTATTCGTTTTATATGATGGAAAGACTGTTGTATTTATATTGTATTTTATGCTTCGGGCGTTGACTTCTAAGGCCCCAACAGTTTGATCTGGTGGAGCAACGACCTAGAGTGAAGCCTAGGTTGCCTGGAACGTAGAAATGACCATAACCTTCACCCTGGTAGCAATTATTCGTTTTATACGATGGAAGAACTGTTATATTTATATTGCATTTTATGCTTCGGGCATTGACTTCTAAGGCCCTAACTATTCAATCTGATGGAGCAACGCCCTAGGGTGAAGCCTAGGTTGCCCGGTACGTAGAAATGACCATAAGTTTCATACTGGTTGCAATTATTCGTTTTATACGATGGAAAAGCTGTTGTATTTATATTGTATTTTATGCTTCTGGCGTTCACTTCCTAGGCCCTAACTATTCGATCTGGTGGTACAACGCCCTAGGGTGAAGCCTAGGTTGCCCGGAACGTAGAAATGACCATAACTTTTGCACTGGCAGCAATTATTCGTTTTATACAATGGAAAAACCGTTCTATTTATTTTGTATTTTATGCTTCGGGCGTTGACTTCTAAGGCCCTAACTGCTGATCTGGTGGAGCACCGCCGTAGAGTGAAGCCTAGGTTGCTCGGAACGTAGAAATAACCACCACTTTCACACTGTTTGCAATTATTCATTTTATACGATGGAAAAGCTGTTGTATTTCTATCGTATTTTATGCTTCGGGCGTTGACTTCTAAGGCCCTATCTATTCGATCTGGTGGAACAGCGCCCTAGGGTAAAGCCAAGATGGCGCGGAACGTAGAAATGACCATAACTTTCACACTGGTTGCTATCATTCGTTTTATATGATGGAAAAGCTGATGTATTTATATTGTATTTTATGCTTCTGTCGTTCACTTCTTAGGCCCTAACTATTCGATCTGGTGGAGCAACGGCCCAGGGTGAAGCCTAGGTTTCCCGGAACGTAGAAATGACCATAACTTTCATACTGGTTGCAATTATTCGTTTTATATGGTGGAAAAACTGTTGTATTTATATTGTATTTTATGCTTCTGGCGTTGACTTCTAAGGCCCTAACTATTCGGTCAGGTGGAGTAACGCCATAGAGTGAAGCCTAGGTTGCTCGAAATGTTGAAATGACCATTACTTTCACACTGGTTGTAATTATTCGTTTTATACGATGGAAACGCTGTTGTATTTATATCGTATTTTATACTTCAGGCGTTGACTTCTGAGGCCGTAGCTATTCGATGTGGTGGTAGAACGCCATACAGTGAAGCCTAGGTTGCCCGGAACGTATAAATGACCATTACTTTCACACTGTTTGCAATTATTCCTTTTATACGATGGAAAAGCTGTTCTATTTATATCGTATTTTATGCTTCTGGCGTTAACTTCTAAGGCCCTAGCTGTTCGATCTAGTGGAGCAACGCCCTATAGTGAAGCTGAGGTTGCCCGGATCGTAGAAATGACCATATCTTTCACACTGGTTGCTATCTTTCGTTTTATACGATGGAAAGACTGTTATATTTATATTGTATTTTATGCTTCTGGCGTTCACTTCTTAGGCCCTAACTATTCCATCTGGTGGAACAACGCCCTAGGGTGAGGCCTAGGTTGCCCGGAACGTAGAAATGATCATAACTTTTACACTGGTAGCAATTATTCGTTTTATACAATGGAAAAACTGTTCTATTTATTTTGTATTTAATGCTTCGGGCGTTGACTTCTAAGGCCCTAACTGTTTGATCTGGTGGAGCAACGCCCTAGAGTGAAGCCTAGGTTGCCTGGAACGTAGACATGACCATCACTTTCACACGGGTTGCAATTATTCCTGTTATAGGATGGAAAGACTGTTGTATTTTTATTGTATTTTATACTTCAGGCGTTGACGTCTGAGGCCGTAGCTATCCGATGTGGTGGAAGAACGCCATACAGTGAAGCCTAGGTTGCCCGGAACGTAGAAATGACCATAACTTTCACACTGGTTGCAATTATTTGTTTTATACGGTGGAAAAGCTGTTGTATTTATATCGTATCTTATGCTTCTGGCGTTGACTTCTTAGGCCCTAACTATTCCATCTTGTGGAACAACGCCCTAGGGTGAAGCCTAGGTTGCCCGGAACGTAGAAATGACCATAGCTTTTACACTGGCAGCAATTATTCGTTTTATACAATGGAAAAACCGTTCTATTTATTTTGTATTTTATGCCTCGGGCGTTGACTTCTAAGGCCCTAACTGTTTGATCTGGTGGAGCATCGCCGTAGAGAGAAGCCTAGGTTGCCCGGAACGTAGAAATGGCCATAACTTTTACACTGGTAGCAATTATTCGTTTTACACAATGGAAAAACTGTTCTATTTATTTTGTATTTAATGCTTCTGGCGTTCACTTCTTAGGCCCTAACTATTCGATCTGGTAGAGTAACGCCCTAAGGTGAAGCCTAGGTTGCCCGGAACGTAGAGATGACCATAACTTTTACACTGGCACTAATTATTCGTTTTATACAATGGAAAAACCGTTCTATTTATTTTGTATTTTATGCTTCGGGCGTTGACTTCTAAGGCCCTAACTGCTGATCTGGTGGAGCACCGCCGTAGAGTGAAGCCTTGGTTGCCCGGAACGTAGAAATGACCATAACTTTCACACTGGTTGCTATTATTCGTTTTATACGATGGAAAAACTGATGTATTTATATTGTATTTTATGCTTCTGTCGTTCAATTCTTAGGCCCTAACTATTCGATCTGGTGGAGCAACGGCCCAGGGTGAAGCCTAGGTTTCCCGGAAAGTAGAAACGACCATAAGTTTCATACTGTTTGCAATTTTTCGTTTTATGCGGTGGAAAAACTGTTTTATTTATTTTGTATTTTATGCTTCGGGCGTTGACTTCTAAGGCCCAAACTATTCGATCTGGTGGAGCAACGCCCTAGAGTGCAGCCTAGGTTGCCCGGTACGTAGAAATGACCATAAGTTTCATACTGGTTGCAATTATTCGTTTTATACGATGGAAAAGCTGTTGTATTTATATTGTATTTTATGCTTCTGGCGTTCACTTCTTAGGCCCTAACTATTCGATCTGGTGGTACAACGCCCTAGGGTGAAGCCTAGGTTGCCCGGAACGTAGAAATGACCATAACTTTTACACTGGCAGCAATTATTCGTTTTATACAATGGAAAAACCGTTCTATTTATTTTGTATTTTATGCTTCGGGCGTTGACTTCTAAGGCCCAAACTATTCGATCTGGTGGAGCAACGCCCTAGAGTGCAGCCTAGGTTGCCCGGTACGTAGAAATGACCATAAGTTTCATACTGGTTGCAATTATTCGTTTTATACGATGGAAAAGCTGTTGTATTTATATTGTATTTTATGCTTCTGGCGTTCACTTCTTAGGCCCTAACTATTCGATCTGGTGGTACAACGCCCTAGGGTGAAGCCTAGGTTGCCCGGAACGTAGAAATGGCCATAACTTTTACACTGGTAGCAATTATTCGTTTTACACAATGGAAAAACTGTTCTATTTATTTTGTATTTAATGCTTCTGGCGTTCACTTCTTAGGCCCTAACTATTCGATCTGGTAGAGCAACGCCCTAAGGTGAAGCCTAGGTTGCCCGGAACGTAGAGATGATCATAACTTTTACAGTGGCAGCAATTATTCGTTTTATACAATGGAAAAACCGTTCTATTTATTTTGTATTTTATGCTTCGGGCGTTGACTTCTAAGGCCCTAACTGCTGATCTGGTGGAGCACCGCCGTAGAGTGAAGCCTTGGTTGCCCGGAACGTAGAAATGACCATAACTTTCACACTGGTTGCTATTATTCGTTTTATACGATGGAAAAACTGATGTATTTATATTGTATTTTATGCTTCTGGCGTTGACTTCTTAGGCCCTAACTATTCCATCTTGTGGAACAACGCCCTAGGGTGAAGCCTAGGTTGCCCGGAACGTAGAAATGACCATAGCTTTTACACTGGCAGCAATTATTCGTTTTATACAATGGAAAAACCGATCTATTTATTTTGTATTTTATGCCTCGGGCGTTGACTTCTAAGGCCCTAACTGTTTGATCTGGTGGAGCATCGCCGTAGAGAGAAGCCTAGGTTGCCCGGAACGTAGAAATGGCCATAACTTTTACACTGGTAGCAATTATTCGTTTTACACAATGGAAAAACTGTTCTATTTATTTTGTATTTAATGCTTCTGGCGTTCACTTCTTAGGCCCTAACTATTCGATCTGGTAGAGCAACGCCCTAAGGTGAAGCCTAGGTTGCCCGGAACGTAGAGATGACCATAACTTTTACACTGGCACTAATTATTCGTTTTATACAATGGAAAAACCGTTCTATTTATTTTGTATTTTATGCTTCGGGCGTTGACTTCTAAGGCCCTAACTGCTGATCTGGTGGAGCACCGCCGTAGAGTGAAGCCTTGGTTGCCCGGAACGTAGAAATGACCATAACTTTCACACTGGTTGCTATTATTCGTTTTATACGATGGAAAAACTGATGTATTTATATTGTATTTTATGCTTCTGTCGTTCAATTCTTAGGCCCTAACTATTCGATCTGGTGGATCAACGGCCCAGGGTGAAGCCTAGGTTTCCCGGAAAGTAGAAATGACCATAAGTTTCATACTGTTTGCAATTTTTCGTTTTATGCGATGGAAAAACTGTTTTATTTATTTTGTATTTTATGCTTCGGGCGTTGACTTCTAAGGCCCAAACTATTCGATCTGGTGGAGCAACGCCCTAGAGTGCAGCCTAGGTTGCCCGGTACGTAGAAATGACCATAAGTTTCATACTGGTTGCAATTATTTGTTTTATACGGTGGAAAAGCTGTTGTATTTATATCGTATCTTATGCTTCTGGCGTTGACTTCTTAGGCCCTAACTATTCCATCTTGTGGAACAACGCCCTAGGGTGAAGCCTAGGTTGCCCGGAACGTAGAAATGACCATAGCTTTTACACTGGCAGCAATTATTCGTTTTATACAATGGAAAAACCGTTCTATTTATTTTGTATTTTATGCCTCGGGCGTTGACTTCTAAGGCCCTAACTGTTTGATCTGGTGGAGCATCGCCGTAGAGAGAAGCCTAGGTTGCCCGGAACGTAGAAATGGCCATAACTTTTACACTGGTAGCAATTATTCGTTTTACACAATGGAAAAACTGTTCTATTTATTTTGTATTTAATGCTTCTGGCGTTCACTTCTTAGGCCCTAACTATTCGATCTGGTAGAGCAACGCCCTAAGGTGAAGCCTAGGTTGCCCGGAACGTTGAGATGACCATAACTTTTACACTGGCACTAATTATTCGTTTTATACAATGGAAAAACCGTTCTATTTATTTTGTATTTTATGCTTCGGGCGTTGACTTCTAAGGCCCTAACTGCTGATCTGGTGGAGCACCGCCGTAGAGTGAAGCCTTGGTTGCCCGGAACGTAGAAATGACCATAACGTTCACACTGGTTGCTATTATTCGTTTTATACGATGGAAAAACTGATGTATTTATATTGTATTTTATGCTTCTGTCGTTCAATTCTTAGGCCCTAACTATTCGATCTGGTGGAGCAACGGCCCAGGGTGAAGCCTAGGTTTCCCGGAAAGTAGAAATGACCATAAGTTTCATACTGTTTGCAATTTTTCGTTTTATGCGATGGAAAAACTGTTTTATTTATTTTGTATTTTATGCTTCGGGCGTTGACTTCTAAGGCCCAAACTATTCGATCTGGTGGAGCAACGCCCTAGAGTGCAGCCTAGGTTGCCCGGTACGTAGAAATGACCATAAGTTTCATACTGGTTGCAATTATTTGTTTTATACGGTGGAAAAGCTGTTGTATTTATATCGTATCTTATGCTTCTGGCGTTGACTTCTTAGGCCCTAACTATTCCATCTTGTGGAACAACGCCCTAGGGTGAAGCCTAGGTTGCCCGGAACGTAGAAATGACCATAGCTTTTACACTGGCAGCAATTATTCGTTTTATACAATGGAAAAACCGTTCTATTTATTTTGTATTTTATGCCTCGGGCGTTGACTTCTAAGGCCCTAACTGTTTGATCTGGTGGAGCATCGCCGTAGAGAGAAGCCTAGGTTGCCCGGAACGTAGAAATGGCCATAACTTTTACACTGGTAGCAATTATTCGTTTTACACAATGGAAAAACTGTTCTATTTATTTTGTATTTAATGCTTCTGGCGTTCACTTCTTAGGCCCTAACTATTCGATCTGGTAGAGCAACGCCCTAAGGTGAAGCCTAGGTTGCCCGGAACGTAGAGATGACCATAACTTTTACAGTGGCAGCAATTATTCGTTTTATACAATGGAAAAACCGTTCTATTTATTTTGTATTTTATGCTTCGGGCGTTGACTTCTAAGGCCCTAACTGCTAATCTGGTGGAGCACCGCCGTAGAGTGAAGCCTTGGTTGCCCGGAACGTAGAAATGACCATAACTTTCACACTGGTTGCTATTATTCGTTTTATACGATGGAAAAACTGATGTATTTATATTGTATTTTATGCTTCTGTCGTTCAATTCTTAGGCCCTAACTATTCGATCTGGTGGAGCAACGGCCCAGGGTGAAGCCTAGGTTTCCCGGAAAGTAGAAATGACCATAAGTTTCATACTGTTTGCAATTTTTCGTTTTATGCGATGGAAAAACTGTTTTATTTATTTTGTATTTTATGCTTCGGGCGTTGACTTCTAAGGCCCTAACTATTCGATCTGGTGGAGCAACGCCCTAGAGTGCAGCCTAGATTGCCCGGAACGTAGAAATGACCATAACTTTCATACTGGTTGCAATTATTCGTTTTATATGGTGGAAAAACTGTTGTATTTATATTGTATTTTATGCTTCTGGCGTTGACTTCTAAGGCCCTAACTATTCGATCTGGTGGAACGACGGCCTAGGGTGAAGCCTAGGTTGCCCGGAACGTAGAAATGACCATAACTTTTACACTGGTTGCTATCTTTCGTTTTATACAATGGAAAAACTGTTCTATTTATTTTGTATTTAATGCTTCGGGCGTTGACTTCTAAGGCCCTAACTGTTTGATCTGGTGGAGCAACGCCCTAGAGTGAAGCCTAGGTTGCCTGGAACGTAGAAATGACCATCCCTTTCACACGGGTTGCAATTATTCCTGTTATAGGATGGAAAGACTGTTGTATTTTTAATGTATTTTATACTTCAGGCGTTGACTTCTGAGGCCGTAGCTATCCGATGTGGTGGAAGAACGCCATACAGTGAAGCCTAGGTTGCCCAGAACGTAGAAATGACCATAACTTTCACACTGGTTGCAATTATTTGTTTTATACGATGGAAAAGCTGTTGTATTTATATCGCATTTTACGCTTCTGGCGTTGACTTCTTAGGCCCTAACTATACCATCTGGTGGAACAACGCCCTAGGGTGAAGCCTAGGTTGCCCGGAACGTAGAAATGACCACAACTTTTACACTGGTTGCTATTATTCGTTTTATACGATGGAAAAGCTGCCGTATTTATATCGTATTTTATGCTTCTGGCGTTGACTTCTTAGGCCCTAACTATTCCATCTGGTGGAACAACGCCCCAGTGTGACGCCTAGGTTGCCTGGAAAGTAGAAATGACCATAACTTTCACACTGGTAGCAATTATTCGTTTTATACGATGGAAAAACTGTTCTATATATTTTGTATTTTATGCTTCGGGCGTTGACTTCTAAGGCCCTAACTACTCGATCTGGTGGTGCAGCTCCCTAGGGTGAAGCCAAGGTTGCTCGGAAAGTAGAAATGACCATAACTTTAATACTGCTTGCGATTATTCGTTTTATACAATGGAAAAACTGTTGTATTTATATCGTGTTTTATGCTTCTGGCGTTGACTTCTTAGGCCCTAACTATTCCATCTGGTGGAACAACTCCCTAGGGTGAAGCCTAGGTTGCCCGGAAAGTAGAAATGACCATAACTTTCATACTGGTTGCAATTATTCGTTTTATACGATGAAAGAACTGTTGTATTTATATTGTATTTTATGCTTCTGGCGTTCACTTCTGAGGCCCTAACTATTCGATCTGGTGGAACAACGCCGTAGGGTGAAGCCTAGGTTGCCCGGAACGTAGAAATGACCATTACCTTCACGCTTGTTGCAATTATTCCTGGTATACGATGGAAAAACAGTTGCATCTTTATTGTATTTTATGCTTCTGGCGTCGACTTCTGAGGCTCTAACTATTCGATCTGATGTAGCGACGCCCTAGACTGAAGCCTAGGTAGCCCGGAACGTAGAAATGACCATAACTTTCACACTGGTTGCAATTATTCGTTTTATACGATGGAAAAGCTGTTGTATTTGTATCGTATTTTATGTTTCTGGCTTTGACTTCTTAGGCCCTAACTGTTTGATATGGTGGAGCACCGCCCTAGAGTGAAGCCTAGGTTGCCCGGAACGTACAACATACCATTACCTTCATCCTGGTTGCAATTATTCCTGTTATACGATGGAAAAACTGTTGCATCTTTATTGTATTTTATGCTTCTGGCGTTGACTTCTAAGGCCCCAACTAGTCGATCTGGTGGAGCAACGCCCTAGAGTGAAGCGTAGGTTGCCGGTACGTAGAAATGACCAGTACCTTCACAATGTTAGCAATTATTCATTTTATACGATGGAAAAACTGTTGTACATATATTGTGTTTTGTTCTTCTGGCGTTGACTTCTCAGGCCCTAACTATTCGATCTATTGGGGCGACGCCCTAGAGTGAAACTTAGGTTGCCCGGGACGTAGAAATGACCAACACTTTCAAACTGGTTGGAATCATTCCTGTTATACGATGGAAAAACTGTTGTACTTTTATTGCATTTTATGCTTCTGGCGTTGACTTCTTAGGCCCTAAATATTCGAGCTGGTGGAGCAACGCCCTAGAGTGAAGCCTAGGTTGCCCGGAACGTAGAAATGACCATTACATTCACACTGGTTGCAATTACTCCTGTTATACGATGGAAAAACTGTTGCATCTTTATTGTATTTTATGCTTCGGGCGTTGACTTCTAAGGCCCTAACTATGCGATCTGGTGGAGCAACGCCCTAGAGTGCAGTCTAGGTAGCCCGGAACGTAGAAATGACCATAACTTTCACACTGATTGCTATTATTCGTTTTATACGATGGAAAAACTGTTATATTTATATTGTATATTATGCTTCTTGCATTGACTTCTTAGGCCCTAACTATTCGATCTGGTGGAACAACGACGTAGAGTGAAGCCTAGGTTGCCCGAACGTAGAAATGACTATTACTTTCACACTGTTTGCAATTATTCCTTTTATACGATGGAAAAGCTGTTGTATTTATATCGTATTTTATGCTTCTGGCGTTGACTTCTAAGGACCTAACAGTTCGATCTGGTGGAGCAACGCCCTAGAGTGAAACCTAGGTTGCCCGGAACGTAGAAATGACCATTACATTCACACTGGTGGCAATTATTCCTGTTATACGATGGAAAAACTGTTGAATTTTTATTGTATTCTATGCTTCTGGCGCTTAATTCTATGTCGCTAGCTATTTGATCTGGTGGAGCAACGCCCTAGAGTGAAACCTAGGTTATCCGGAACGTAGAAATGACCAGTACATTCACACTGGTTGCAGTTATTCCTGTTAAACGATGAAAAAACTGTTGCATCTTTATTGTATTTTATGCTTCTGGCGCTGACTTCTAAGGCCGCACTATTCGAACTGGTGGAGCAACGCCCTAAGGTGAAGGGTAGGTTGCCCGGAAAGTAGAAATGACCATAACTTTCATACTGGTTGCAATTATTCGTTTTATACGATGAAAAAACTGTTGTATTTATATTGTACTTTATGCTTCTGGCGTTCACTTCTTAGGCCCTAACTACTCGATCTGGTGGAACAGCGCCGTAGGGTGAAACGTAGGTTACCCGGAACGTAGAAATGATCAGTACTTTAACACTGGTTACAGTTATTCGTTTTATACAATGGAAAAACTGCTCTACTTAATTTGCATTTTATGCTTCGGGCGTTGACTTCTAAGGCCCTAACTATTCGATCGGGTGGAGCAACGCCCTAGAGTGAAGCCTAGGTTGCCCGGAACGTAGAAATGACCATATCTTTCACACTGGTTGCTATTATTCGTTTTATACGATGGAAAAGCTGTTGTACTTATATTGTAATTTATGCTTCTGGCGTTGACTTCTTAGGCCCTAACTATTTGATCCGGTGGAGCACCGCCCT
This sequence comes from Calliopsis andreniformis, assembly GCF_051401765.1. Classification (NCBI taxonomy): domain Eukaryota; kingdom Metazoa; phylum Arthropoda; class Insecta; order Hymenoptera; family Andrenidae; genus Calliopsis; species Calliopsis andreniformis. The sequence continues at coordinate 11,359,198 of NW_027480431.1, read as the reverse complement.
AGAGTGAAGCCTAGGTTGCCCGGAACGTAGAAATGACCACTACTTTCACACTGTTTGCAATTATTCATTTAATACGATGGAAATGCTGTTGTATTTATATCGTATTTTATGCTTCGGGCGTTGACTTCTTAGGCCCTAACATTTCGATCTGGTGGAGCAACGCCCGACAGTGAAGCCTAGGTTGCCCGGAACGTAGATATGTCCATAACCATTACACAGGTTGCAATTATTCGTTTTATACGATGGAAAGGCTGTAGTGTTTATATTGTAGTTTATGCTTCTGGCGTTGACTTCTAAGGCCTTACCTCTTCGATCTGGTGGAGCAACTCCTCAGAGTTAAGTCTAGGATGCCCGAAATGTCGATATGATCATTACTTTCGCACTGGTTGCAATTATTCCTTTTATACGATGGAAAAGCTGTTGTATTTATATCGTATTTTATGCTTCTGGTGTTGACTTCTAAGCACCTAACTGTTCGATCTGGTGGAGCAACGCCCTAGAGTGAAGCCTAGGTTGCTCGGAATGCAGAAATGACCATAACTATCACACTGATTGCAATTATTCGTTTTATACGATGGAAAAACTGTTGCATGTTCATCGTATTTTATGCTTCTGGCGTTGACTTCTTAGGCCGTAACTATTCGATCTGGTGGAGCAACGCCCTGGAGTGAAACCTGGATTGCCCGGAACGTAGAAATAACCACTACTATCACACTGGTTGCAAATTATTCCTGCTATACGATGGAAAAGCTGTTGTATTTTTATTGCATTTTATGCTTCTGGCGTTCACTTCTTAGGACCTAACTATTCGATCTGGTGGAACAACGGCCTAGGGTGAAGCCTAGGTTGCCCGGAACGTAGAAATGACCATTACTTTCACACTGGTTGCAATTATTCGTTTTATACGATGGAAAAGCTGTTGTTTTTATATCGTATTTTATGCTTCTGGCGTTGACTTCTTATGACCTAACTATTCGATCTGGTGGAGCAACGCCCTGGAGTGAAACCTGGGTTGCCCGGAACGTAGGAATGAGCATAACTATCACACTGGTTGCAATTATCCGTTTTATACGATGGAAAAGCTGCCGTATTTATATCGTATTTTATGATTCTGGCGTTGACTTCTTAGGAACTAGCTATTCCATCTGGTGGAACAACGCCCTAGTGTGACGCCTAGGTTGCCTGGAAAGTAGAAATGACCATAACTTTCACACTGGTAGCAATTATTCGTTTTATACGATGGAAAAACTGTTCTATATATTTTGTATTTTATGCTTCGGGCGTTGACTTCTAAGGCCCTAACTACTCGATCTGGTGGTGCAACTCCCTAGCGTGAAGCCTAGGTTGCTTGGAAAGTAGAAATGACCATAACTTTCATACTGCTTGCGATTATTCGTTTTATATGATGGAAAAACTGTTGTATTTATATCGTGTTTTATGCTTCTGGCGTTGACTTCTTAGGCCCTAACTATTCCACCTGGTGGAACAACTCCCTAGGGTGAAGCCTAGGTTGCCCGGAAAGTAGAAATGCCCATAACTTCCACACTGGTAGAAATTATTCGTTTTATACGATTGAAAAACTGTACTATTTATTTTGTATTTTATGCTTCGGGCGTTGACTTCTAAGGCCCTAACTGTTCGATCTGGTGGGGCAACGCCCTAGAGCGAAGCCTAGGTTGCCCGGAACGTAGAAATGACCATCACTTTCAAACTGGTTGCAATTATTCCTGTTATATGATGGAAAAACTGTTGTATTTTTATTGCATTTTATGCTTCGGCATTGACTTCTAAGGACCTAACTATTCAATCTGTGGGAGCTACGCCCTAGGGTGAAGCCTAGGTTGCCCGGAAAGTAGAAATGACCATAACTTTCATACTGGTTGCAATTATTCGTTTTATACGATGAAAAAACTGTTGTATTTATATTGTATTTTATGCTTCTGGCGTTCACTTCTTAGGCCCTAACTATTCGATCTGGTGGAACAACGCCGTAGGGTGAAGCCTAGGTTGCCCGGAACGTAGAAATGACCATTACCTTCACGCTTGTTGCAATCATTCCTGTTATACGATGGAAGAACAGTTGCATCTTTATTGTATTTTATGCTTCTGGCGTCGACTTCTAAGGCTCTAACTATTCGATCTGAGGGAGCGACGCCCTAGAGTGAAGCCTAGGTAGCCCGGAACGTAGAAATGACCATAACTTTCACACTGGTTGCAATTACTCGTTTTATACGATGGAAAAGCTGTTGTATTTATATCGTATTTTATGCTTCTGGCTTTGACTTCTTAGGCCCTAACAGTTCGATCTGGTGGAGCAACGCCCTAGAGTGAAACCTAGGTTGCCCGGAACGTAGAAATGACCATTACATTCACACTGGTGGCAATTATTCCTGTTATACGATGGAAAAACTGTTGAATTTTTATTGTATTCTATGCTTCTGGCGCTTAATTCTATGTCGCTAGCTATTTGATCTGGTGGAGCAACGCCCTAGAGTGAAACCTAGGTTATCCGGAACGTAGAAATGACCAGTACATTCACACTGGTTGCAGTTATTCCTGTTAAACGATGAAAAAACTGTTGCATCTTTATTGTATTTTATGCTTCTGGCGCTGACTTCTAAGGCCGCACTATTCGAACTGGTGGAGCAACGCCCTAAGGTGAAGGGTAGGTTGCCCGGAAAGTAGAAATGACCATAACTTTCATACTGGTTGCAATTATTCGTTTTATACGATGAAAAAACTGTTGTATTTATATTGTACTTTATGCTTCTGGCGTTCACTTCTTAGGCCCTAACTACTCGATCTGGTGGAACAGCGCCGTAGGGTGAAACCTAGGTTACCCGGAACGTAGAAATGATCAGTACTTTAACACTGGTTACAGTTATTCGTTTTATACAATGGAAAAACTGCTCTACTTAATTTGCATTTTATGCTTCGGGCGTTGACTTCTAAGGCCCTAACTATTCGATCGGGTGGAGCAACGCCCTAGAGTGAAGCCTAGGTTGCCCGGAACGTAGAAATGACCATATCTTTCACACTGGTTGCTATTATTCGTTTTATACGATGGAAAAGCTGTTGTACTTATATTGTAATTTATGCTTCTGGCGTTGACTTCTTAGGCCCTAACTATTTGATCCGGTGGAGCACCGCCCTAGAGTGAAGCCTAGGTTGCCCGGAACGTAGAAATGACCACTACTTTCACACTGTTTGCAATTATTCATTTAATACGATGGAAATGCTGTTGTATTTATATCGTATTTTATGCTTCGGGCGTTGACTTCTTAGGCCCTAACATTTCGATCTGGTGGAGCAACGCCCGACAGTGAAGCCTAGGTTGCCCGGAACGTAGATATGTCCATAACCATTACACTGGTTGCAATTATTCCTTTTATACGATGGAAAAGCTGTTGTATTTATATCGTATTTTATGCTTCTGGTGTTGACTTCTAAGCACCTAACTGTTCGATCTGGTGGAGCAACGCCCTAGAGTGAAGCCTAGGTTGCTCGGAATGCAGAAATGACCATAACTATCACACTGATTGCAATTATTCGTTTTATACGATGGAAAAACTGTTGCATGTTCATCGTATTTTATGCTTCTGGCGTTGACTTCTTAGGCCGTAACTATTCGATCTGGTGGAGCAACGCCCTGGAGTGAAACCTGGATTGCCCGGAACGTAGAAATAACCACTACTATCACACTGGTTGCAAATTATTCCTGCTATACGATGGAAAAGCTGTTGTATTTTTATTGCATTTTATGCTTCTGGCGTTCACTTCTTAGGACCTAACTATTCGATCTGTTGGAACAACGGCCTAGGGTGAAGCCTAGGTTGCCCGGAACGTAGAAATGACCATTACTTTCACACTGGTTGCAATTATTCGTTTTATACGATGGAAAAGCTGTTGTTTTTATATCGTATTTTATGCTTCTGGCGTTGACTTCTTATGACCTAACTATTCGATCTGGTGGAGCAACGCCCTGGAGTGAAACCTGGGTTGCCCGGAACGTAGGAATGAGCATAACTATCACACTGGTTGCAATTATCCGTTTTATACGATGGAAAAGCTGCCGTATTTATATCGTATTTTATGATTCTGGCGTTGACTTCTTAGGAACTAGCTATTCCATCTGGTGGAACAACGCCCCAGTGTGACGCCTAGGTTGCCTGGAAAGTAGAAATGACCATAACTTTCACACTGGTAGCAATTATTCGTTTTATACGATGGAAAAACTGTTCTATATATTTTGTATTTTATGCTTCGGGCGTTGACTTCTAAGGCCCTAACTACTCGATCTGGTGGTGCAACTCCCTAGCGTGAAGCCTAGGTTGCTTGGAAAGTAGAAATGACCATAACTTTCATACTGCTTGCGATTATTCGTTTTATATGATGGAAAAACTGTTGTATTTATATCGTGTTTTATGCTTCTGGCGTTGACTTCTTAGGCCCTAACTATTCCACCTGGTGGAACAACTCCCTAGGGTGAAGCCTAGGTTGCCCGGAAAGTAGAAATGCCCATAACTTCCACACTGGTAGAAATTATTCGTTTTATACGATTGAAAAACTGTACTATTTATTTTGTATTTTATGCTTCGGGCGTTGACTTCTAAGGCCCTAACTGTTCGATCTGGTGGGGCAACGCCCTAGAGCGAAGCCTAGGTTGCCCGGAACGTAGAAATGACCATCACTTTCAAACTGGTTGCAATTATTCCTGTTATATGATGGAAAAACTGTTGTATTTTTATTGCATTTTATGCTTCGGCATTGACTTCTAAGGACCTAACTATTCAATCTGTGGGAGCTACGCCCTAGGGTGAAGCCTAGGTTGCCCGGAAAGTAGAAATGACCATAACTTTCATACTGGTTGCAATTATTCGTTTTATACGATGAAAAAACTGTTGTATTTATATTGTATTTTATGCTTCTGGCGTTCACTTCTTAGGCCCTAACTATTCGATCTGGTGGAAGAACGCCATACAGTGAAGCCTAGGTTGCCCAGAACGTAGAAATGACCATAACTTTCACACTGGTTGCAATTATTTGTTTTATACGATGGAAAAGCTGTTGTATTTATATCGCATTTTACGCTTCTGGCGTTGACTTCTTAGGCCCTAACTATACCATCTGGTGGAACAACGCCCTAGGGTGAAGCCTAGGTTGCCCGGAACGTAGAAATGACCATAACTTTTACACTGGTTGCTATTATTCGTTTTATACGATGGAAAAGCCGTTATATTTATATTGTATTTTATGCTTCTGGCGTTGACTTCTGAGGCCGTTGCTATTCGATGTGGTGGAAGAACGCCATAGAGTGAAGCCTAGGTAGCCCGGAACGGAGAAATGTCCATATCTTTCACACTGTTTGCAATTATTCATTGTATACGATGGCAAAGCTGTTGTATTTATATTGTATTTTATGCTTCTGGCGTTGACTTCTTAGGCCCTAACTATTCGATCAGGTGGAGCGATGCCTCAGAGTTAAGTCTAGGATGCCCGAAACGCCGAAATGATCATTACTTTCACGCTTGTTGCAATTATTCCTGTTATAGGATCGAAAGACTGTTGTATTTTTATTGTATTTTATACTTCAGGCGTTGACTTCTGAGGCCGTAGCTATTCGATGTGGTGGAAGAACGCCATACAGTGAAGCCTAGGTTGCCCGGAACGTAGAAATGGCCATAACTTTCACACTGGTTGCTATTATTCGTTTTATACGATGGAAAAACTGATGTATTTATATTGTATTTTATGCTTCTGTCGTTCACTTCTTAGGCCCTAACTATTCGATCTGGTGGAGCAACGGCCCAGGGTGAAGCCTAGGTTTCCCGGAACGTAGAAATGACCATAACTTTCATACTGGTTGCAATTATTCGTTTTATATGGTGGAAAAACTGTTGTATTTATATCGTATTTTATGCTTCTGGCGTTGACTTCTAAGGCCCTAACTATTCGATCAGGTGGTGCAACGCCCTAGAGTGAAGCCTAGGTTGCTCGAAATGTAGAAATGACTATAACTTTCACACTGGTTGCTATTATTCGTTTTATATGATGGAAAGACTGTTGTATTTATATTGTATTTTATGCTTCGGGCGTTGACTTCTAAGGCCCCAACAGTTTGATCTGGTGGAGCAACGACCTAGAGTGAAGCCTAGGTTGCCTGGAACGTAGAAATGACCATAACCTTCACCCTGGTAGCAATTATTCGTTTTATACGATGGAAGAACTGTTATATTTATATTGCATTTTATGCTTCGGGCATTGACTTCTAAGGCCCTAACTATTCAATCTGATGGAGCAACGCCCTAGGGTGAAGCCTAGGTTGCCCGGTACGTAGAAATGACCATAAGTTTCATACTGGTTGCAATTATTCGTTTTATACGATGGAAAAGCTGTTGTATATATATTGTATTTTATGCTTCTGGCGTTCACTTCCTAGGCCCTAACTATTCGATCTGGTGGTACAACGCCCTAGGGTGAAGCCTAGGTTGCCCGGAACGTAGAAATGACCATAACTTTTGCACTGGCAGCAATTATTCGTTTTATACAATGGAAAAACCGTTCTATTTATTTTGTATTTTATGCTTCGGGCGTTGACTTCTAAGGCCCTAACTGCTGATCTGGTGGAGCACCGCCGTAGAGTGAAGCCTAGGTTGCTCGGAACGTAGAAATAACCACCACTTTCACACTGTTTGCAATTATTCATTTTATACGATGGAAAAGCTGTTGTATTTCTATCGTATTTTATGCTTCGGGCGTTGACTTCTAAGGCCCTATCTATTCGATCTGGTGGAACAGCGCCCTAGGGTAAAGCCAAGATGGCGCGGAACGTAGAAATGACCATAACTTTCACACTGGTTGCTATCATTCGTTTTATATGATGGAAAAGCTGATGTATTTATATTGTATTTTATGCTTCTGTCGTTCACTTCTTAGGCCCTAACTATTCGATCTGGTGGAGCAACGGCCCAGGGTGAAGCCTAGGTTTCCCGGAACGTAGAAATGACCATAACTTTCATACTGGTTGCAATTATTCGTTTTATATGGTGGAAAAACTGTTGTATTTATATTGTATTTTATGCTTCTGGCGTTGACTTCTAAGGCCCTAACTATTCGGTCAGGTGGAGTAACGCCATAGAGTGAAGCCTAGGTTGCTCGAAATGTTGAAATGACCATTACTTTCACACTGGTTGTAATTATTCGTTTTATACGATGGAAACGCTGTTGTATTTATATCGTATTTTATACTTCAGGCGTTGACTTCTGAGGCCGTAGCTATTCGATGTGGTGGTAGAACGCCATACAGTGAAGCCTAGGTTGCCCGGAACGTATAAATGACCATTACTTTCACACTGTTTGCAATTATTCCTTTTATACGATGGAAAAGCTGTTCTATTTATATCGTATTTTATGCTTCTGGCGTTAACTTCTAAGGCCCTAGCTGTTCGATCTAGTGGAGCAACGCCCTATAGTGAAGCTGAGGTTGCCCGGAACGTAGAAATGACCATATCTTTCACACTGGTTGCTATCTTTCGTTTTATACGATGGAAAGACTGTTATATTTATATTGTATTTTATGCTTCTGGCGTTCACTTCTTAGGCCCTAACTATTCCATCTGGTGGAACAACGCCCTAGGGTGAGGCCTAGGTTGCCCGGAACGTAGAAATGATCATAACTTTTACACTGGTAGCAATTATTCGTTTTATACAATGGAAAAACTGTTCTATTTATTTTGTATTTAATGCTTCGGGCGTTGACTTCTAAGGCCCTAACTGTTTGATCTGGTGGAGCAACGCCCTAGAGTGAAGCCTAGGTTGCCTGGAACGTAGACATGACCATCACTTTCACACGGGTTGCAATTATTCCTGTAATAGGATGGAAAGACTGTTGTATTTTTATTGTATTTTATACTTCAGGCGTTGACGTCTGAGGCCGTAGCTATCCGATGTGGTGGAAGAACGCCATACAGTGAAGCCTAGGTTGCCCGGAACGTAGAAATGACCATAACTTTCACACTGGTTGCAATTATTTGTTTTATACGGTGGAAAAGCTGTTGTATTTATATCGTATCTTATGCTTCTGGCGTTGACTTCTTAGGCCCTAACTATTCCATCTTGTGGAACAACGCCCTAGGGTGAAGCCTAGGTTGCCCGGAACGTAGAAATGACCATAGCTTTTACACTGGCAGCAATTATTCGTTTTATACAATGGAAAAACCGTTCTATTTATTTTGTATTTTATGCCTCGGGCGTTGACTTCTAAGGCCCTAACTGTTTGATCTGGTGGAGCATCGCCGTAGAGAGAAGCCTAGGTTGCCCGGAACGTAGAAATGGCCATAACTTTTACACTGGTAGCAATTATTCGTTTTACACAATGGAAAAACTGTTCTATTTATTTTGTATTTAATGCTTCTGGCGTTCACTTCTTAGGCCCTAACTATTCGATCTGGTAGAGTAACGCCCTAAGGTGAAGCCTAGGTTGCCCGGAACGTAGAGATGACCATAACTTTTACACTGGCACTAATTATTCGTTTTATACAATGGAAAAACCGTTCTATTTATTTTGTATTTTATGCTTCGGGCGTTGACTTCTAAGGCCCTAACTGCTGATCTGGTGGAGCACCGCCGTAGAGTGAAGCCTTGGTTGCCCGGAACGTAGAAATGACCATAACTTTCACACTGGTTGCTATTATTCGTTTTATACGATGGAAAAACTGATGTATTTATATTGTATTTTATGCTTCTGTCGTTCAATTCTTAGGCCCTAACTATTCGATCTGGTGGAGCAACGGCCCAGGGTGAAGCCTAGGTTTCCCGGAAAGTAGAAATGACCATAAGTTTCATACTGTTTGCAATTTTTCGTTTTATGCGATGGAAAAACTGTTTTATTTATTTTGTATTTTATGCTTCGGGCGTTGACTTCTAAGGCCCAAACTATTCGATCTGGTGGAGCAACGCCCTAGAGTGCAGCCTAGGTTGCCCGGTACGTAGAAATGACCATAAGTTTCATACTGGTTGCAATTATTCGTTTTATACGATGGAAAAGCTGTTGTATTTATATTGTATTTTATGCTTCTGGCGTTCACTTCTTAGGCCCTAACTATTCGATCTGGTGGTACAACGCCCTAGGGTGAAGCCTAGGTTGCCCGGAACGTAGAAATGACCATAACTTTTACACTGGCAGCAATTATTCGTTTTATACAATGGAAAAACCGTTCTATTTATTTTGTATTTTATGCTTCGGGCGTTGACTTCTAAGGCCCAAACTATTCGATCTGGTGGAGCAACGCCCTAGAGTGCAGCCTAGGTTGCCCGGTACGTAGAAATGACCATAAGTTTCATACTGGTTGCAATTATTCGTTTTATACGATGGAAAAGCTGTTGTATTTATATTGTATTTTATGCTTCTGGCGTTCACTTCTTAGGCCCTAACTATTCGATCTGGTGGTACAACGCCCTAGGGTGAAGCCTAGGTTGCCCGGAACGTAGAAATGGCCATAACTTTTACACTGGTAGCAATTATTCGTTTTACACAATGGAAAAACTGTTCTATTTATTTTGTATTTAATGCTTCTGGCGTTCACTTCTTAGGCCCTAACTATTCGATCTGGTAGAGCAACGCCCTAAGGTGAAGCCTAGGTTGCCCGGAACGTAGAGATGACCATAACTTTTACACTGGCACTAATTATTCGTTTTATACAATGGAAAAACCGTTCTATTTATTTTGTATTTTATGCTTCGGGCGTTGACTTCTAAGGCCCTAACTGCTGATCTGGTGGAGCACCGCCGTAGAGTGAAGCCTTGGTTGCCCGGAACGTAGAAATGACCATAACTTTCACACTGGTTGCTATTATTCGTTTTATACGATGGAAAAACTGATGTATTTATATTGTATTTTATGCTTCTGTCGTTCAATTCTTAGGCCCTAACTATTCGATCTGGTGGAGCAACGGCCCAGGGTGAAGCCTAGGTTTCCCGGAAAGTAGAAATGACCATAAGTTTCATACTGTTTGCAATTTTTCGTTTTATGCGATGGAAAAACTGTTTTATTTATTTTGTATTTTATGCTTCGGGCGTTGACTTCTAAGGCCCAAACTATTCGATCTGGTGGAGCAACGCCCTAGAGTGCAGCCTAGGTTGCCCGGTACGTAGAAATGACCATAAGTTTCATACTGGTTGCAATTATTTGTTTTATACGGTGGAAAAGCTGTTGTATTTATATCGTATCTTATGCTTCTGGCGTTGACTTCTTAGGCCCTAACTATTCCATCTTGTGGAACAACGCCCTAGGGTGAAGCCTAGGTTGCCCGGAACGTAGAAATGACCATAGCTTTTACACTGGCAGCAATTATTCGTTTTATACAATGGAAAAACCGTTCTATTTATTTTGTATTTTATGCCTCGGGCGTTGACTTCTAAGGCCCTAACTGTTTGATCTGGTGGAGCATCGCCGTAGAGAGAAGCCTAGGTTGCCCGGAACGTAGAAATGGCCATAACTTTTACACTGGTAGCAATTATTCGTTTTACACAATGGAAAAACTGTTCTATTTATTTTGTATTTAATGCTTCTGGCGTTCACTTCTTAGGCCCTAACTATTCGATCTGGTAGAGCAACGCCCTAAGGTGAAGCCTAGGTTGCCCGGAACGTAGAGATGACCATAACTTTTACAGTGGCAGCAATTATTCGTTTTATACAATGGAAAAACCGTTCTATTTATTTTGTATTTTATGCTTCGGGCGTTGACTTCTAAGGCCCTAACTGCTAATCTGGTGGAGCACCGCCGTAGAGTGAAGCCTTGGTTGCCCGGAACGTAGAAATGACCATAACTTTCACACTGGTTGCTATTATTCGTTTTATACGATGGAAAAACTGATGTATTTATATTGTATTTTATGCTTCTGTCGTTCAATTCTTAGGCCCTAACTATTCGATCTGGTGGAGCAACGGCCCAGGGTGAAGCCTAGGTTTCCCGGAAAGTAGAAATGACCATAAGTTTCATACTGTTTGCAATTTTTCGTTTTATGCGATGGAAAAACTGTTTTATTTATTTTGTATTTTATGCTTCGGGCGTTGACTTCTAAGGCCCTAACTATTCGATCTGGTGGAGCAACGCCCTAGAGTGCAGCCTAGATTGCCCGGAACGTAGAAATGACCATAACTTTCATACTGGTTGCAATTATTCGTTTTATATGGTGGAAAAACTGTTGTATTTATATTGTATTTTATGCTTCTGGCGTTGACTTCTAAGGCCCTAACTATTCGATCTGGTGGAACGACGGCCTAGGGTGAAGCCTAGGTTGCCCGGAACGTAGAAATGACCATAACTTTTACACTGGTTGCTATCTTTCGTTTTATACAATGGAAAAACTGTTCTATTTATTTTGTATTTAATGCTTCGGGCGTTGACTTCTAAGGCCCTAACTGTTTGATCTGGTGGAGCAACGCCCTAGAGTGAAGCCTAGGTTGCCTGGAACGTAGAAATGACCATCCCTTTCACACGGGTTGCAATTATTCCTGTTATAGGATGGAAAGACTGTTGTATTTTTAATGTATTTTATACTTCAGGCGTTGACTTCTGAGGCCGTAGCTATCCGATGTGGTGGAAGAACGCCATACAGTGAAGCCTAGGTTGCCCAGAACGTAGAAATGACCATAACTTTCACACTGGTTGCAATTATTTGTTTTATACGATGGAAAAGCTGTTGTATTTATATCGCATTTTACGCTTCTGGCGTTGACTTCTTAGGCCCTAACTATACCATCTGGTGGAACAACGCCCTAGGGTGAAGCCTAGGTTGCCCGGAACGTAGAAATGACCACAACTTTTACACTGGTTGCTATTATTCGTTTTATACGATGGAAAAGCTGCCGTATTTATATCGTATTTTATGCTTCTGGCGTTGACTTCTTAGGCCCTAACTATTCCATCTGGTGGAACAACGCCCCAGTGTGACGCCTAGGTTGCCTGGAAAGTAGAAATGACCATAACTTTCACACTGGTAGCAATTATTCGTTTTATACGATGGAAAAACTGTTCTATATATTTTGTATTTTATGCTTCGGGCGTTGACTTCTAAGGCCCTAACTACTCGATCTGGTGGTGCAGCTCCCTAGGGTGAAGCCAAGGTTGCTCGGAAAGTAGAAATGACCATAACTTTAATACTGCTTGCGATTATTCGTTTTATACAATGGAAAAACTGTTGTATTTATATCGTGTTTTATGCTTCTGGCGTTGACTTCTTAGGCCCTAACTATTCCATCTGGTGGAACAACTCCCTAGGGTGAAGCCTAGGTTGCCCGGTACGTAGAAATGACCATAAGTTTCATACTGGTTGCAATTATTCGTTTTATACGATGGAAAAGCTGTTGTATATATATTGTATTTTATGCTTCTGGCGTTCACTTCCTAGGCCCTAACTATTCGATCTGGTGGTACAACGCCCTAGGGTGAAGCCTAGGTTGCCCGGAACGTAGAAATGACCATAACTTTTGCACTGGCAGCAATTATTCGTTTTATACAATGGAAAAACCGTTCTATTTATTTTGTATTTTATGCTTCGGGCGTTGACTTCTAAGGCCCTAACTGCTGATCTGGTGGAGCACCGCCGTAGAGTGAAGCCTAGGTTGCTCGGAACGTAGAAATAACCACCACTTTCACACTGTTTGCAATTATTCATTTTATACGATGGAAAAGCTGTTGTATTTCTATCGTATTTTATGCTTCGGGCGTTGACTTCTAAGGCCCTATCTATTCGATCTGGTGGAACAGCGCCCTAGGGTAAAGCCAAGATGGCGCGGAACGTAGAAATGACCATAACTTTCACACTGGTTGCTATCATTCGTTTTATATGATGGAAAAGCTGATGTATTTATATTGTATTTTATGCTTCTGTCGTTCACTTCTTAGGCCCTAACTATTCGATCTGGTGGAGCAACGGCCCAGGGTGAAGCCTAGGTTTCCCGGAACGTAGAAATGACCATAACTTTCATACTGGTTGCAATTATTCGTTTTATATGGTGGAAAAACTGTTGTATTTATATTGTATTTTATGCTTCTGGCGTTGACTTCTAAGGCCCTAACTATTCGGTCAGGTGGAGTAACGCCATAGAGTGAAGCCTAGGTTGCTCGAAATGTTGAAATGACCATTACTTTCACACTGGTTGTAATTATTCGTTTTATACGATGGAAACGCTGTTGTATTTATATCGTATTTTATACTTCAGGCGTTGACTTCTGAGGCCGTAGCTATTCGATGTGGTGGTAGAACGCCATACAGTGAAGCCTAGGTTGCCCGGAACGTATAAATGACCATTACTTTCACACTGTTTGCAATTATTCCTTTTATACGATGGAAAAGCTGTTCTATTTATATCGTATTTTATGCTTCTGGCGTTAACTTCTAAGGCCCTAGCTGTTCGATCTAGTGGAGCAACGCCCTATAGTGAAGCTGAGGTTGCCCGGAACGTAGAAATGACCATATCTTTCACACTGGTTGCTATCTTTCGTTTTATACGATGGAAAGACTGTTATATTTATATTGTATTTTATGCTTCTGGCGTTCACTTCTTAGGCCCTAACTATTCCATCTGGTGGAACAACGCCCTAGGGTGAGGCCTAGGTTGCCCGGAACGTAGAAATGATCATAACTTTTACACTGGTAGCAATTATTCGTTTTATACAATGGAAAAACTGTTCTATTTATTTTGTATTTAATGCTTCGGGCGTTGACTTCTAAGGCCCTAACTGTTTGATCTGGTGGAGCAACGCCCTAGAGTGAAGCCTAGGTTGCCTGGAACGTAGACATGACCATCACTTTCACACGGGTTGCAATTATTCCTGTTATAGGATGGAAAGACTGTTGTATTTTTATTGTATTTTATACTTCAGGCGTTGACGTCTGAGGCCGTAGCTATCCGATGTGGTGGAAGAACGCCATACAGTGAAGCCTAGGTTGCCCGGAACGTAGAAATGACCATAACTTTCACACTGGTTGCAATTATTTGTTTTATACGGTGGAAAAGCTGTTGTATTTATATCGTATCTTATGCTTCTGGCGTTGACTTCTTAGGCCCTAACTATTCCATCTTGTGGAACAACGCCCTAGGGTGAAGCCTAGGTTGCCCGGAACGTAGAAATGACCATAGCTTTTACACTGGCAGCAATTATTCGTTTTATACAATGGAAAAACCGTTCTATTTATTTTGTATTTTATGCCTCGGGCGTTGACTTCTAAGGCCCTAACTGTTTGATCTGGTGGAGCATCGCCGTAGAGAGAAGCCTAGGTTGCCCGGAACGTAGAAATGGCCATAACTTTTACACTGGTAGCAATTATTCGTTTTACACAATGGAAAAACTGTTCTATTTATTTTGTATTTAATGCTTCTGGCGTTCACTTCTTAGGCCCTAACTATTCGATCTGGTAGAGTAACGCCCTAAGGTGAAGCCTAGGTTGCCCGGAACGTAGAGATGACCATAACTTTTACACTGGCACTAATTATTCGTTTTATACAATGGAAAAACCGTTCTATTTATTTTGTATTTTATGCTTCGGGCGTTGACTTCTAAGGCCCTAACTGCTGATCTGGTGGAGCACCGCCGTAGAGTGAAGCCTTGGTTGCCCGGAACGTAGAAATGACCATAACTTTCACACTGGTTGCTATTATTCGTTTTATACGATGGAAAAACTGATGTATTTATATTGTATTTTATGCTTCTGTCGTTCAATTCTTAGGCCCTAACTATTCGATCTGGTGGAGCAACGGCCCAGGGTGAAGCCTAGGTTTCCCGGAAAGTAGAAATGACCATAAGTTTCATACTGTTTGCAATTTTTCGTTTTATGCGATGGAAAAACTGTTTTATTTATTTTGTATTTTATGCTTCGGGCGTTGACTTCTAAGGCCCAAACTATTCGATCTGGTGGAGCAACGCCCTAGAGTGCAGCCTAGGTTGCCCGGTACGTAGAAATGACCATAAGTTTCATACTGGTTGCAATTATTCGTTTTATACGATGGAAAAGCTGTTGTATTTATATTGTATTTTATGCTTCTGGCGTTCACTTCTTAGGCCCTAACTATTCGATCTGGTGGTACAACGCCCTAGGGTGAAGCCTAGGTTGCCCGGAACGTAGAAATGACCATAACTTTTACACTGGCAGCAATTATTCGTTTTATACAATGGAAAAACCGTTCTATTTATTTTGTATTTTATGCTTCGGGCGTTGACTTCTAAGGCCCAAACTATTCGATCTGGTGGAGCAACGCCCTAGAGTGCAGCCTAGGTTGCCCGGTACGTAGAAATGACCATAAGTTTCATACTGGTTGCAATTATTCGTTTTATACGATGGAAAAGCTGTTGTATTTATATTGTATTTTATGCTTCTGGCGTTCACTTCTTAGGCCCTAACTATTCGATCTGGTGGTACAACGCCCTAGGGTGAAGCCTAGGTTGCCCGGAACGTAGAAATGGCCATAACTTTTACACTGGTAGCAATTATTCGTTTTACACAATGGAAAAACTGTTCTATTTATTTTGTATTTAATGCTTCTGGCGTTCACTTCTTAGGCCCTAACTATTCGATCTGGTAGAGCAACGCCCTAAGGTGAAGCCTAGGTTGCCCGGAACGTAGAGATGACCATAACTTTTACACTGGCACTAATTATTCGTTTTATACAATGGAAAAACCGTTCTATTTATTTTGTATTTTATGCTTCGGGCGTTGACTTCTAAGGCCCTAACTGCTGATCTGGTGGAGCACCGCCGTAGAGTGAAGCCTTGGTTGCCCGGAACGTAGAAATGACCATAACTTTCACACTGGTTGCTATTATTCGTTTTATACGATGGAAAAACTGATGTATTTATATTGTATTTTATGCTTCTGTCGTTCAATTCTTAGGCCCTAACTATTCGATCTGGTGGAGCAACGGCCCAGGGTGAAGCCTAGGTTTCCCGGAAAGTAGAAATGACCATAAGTTTCATACTGTTTGCAATTTTTCGTTTTATGCGATGGAAAAACTGTTTTATTTATTTTGTATTTTATGCTTCGGGCGTTGACTTCTAAGGCCCAAACTATTCGATCTGGTGGAGCAACGCCCTAGAGTGCAGCCTAGGTTGCCCGGTACGTAGAAATGACCATAAGTTTCATACTGGTTGCAATTATTTGTTTTATACGGTGGAAAAGCTGTTGTATTTATATCGTATCTTATGCTTCTGGCGTTGACTTCTTAGGCCCTAACTATTCCATCTTGTGGAACAACGCCCTAGGGTGAAGCCTAGGTTGCCCGGAACGTAGAAATGACCATAGCTTTTACACTGGCAGCAATTATTCGTTTTATACAATGGAAAAACCGTTCTATTTATTTTGTATTTTATGCCTCGGGCGTTGACTTCTAAGGCCCTAACTGTTTGATCTGGTGGAGCATCGCCGTAGAGAGAAGCCTAGGTTGCCCGGAACGTAGAAATGGCCATAACTTTTACACTGGTAGCAATTATTCGTTTTACACAATGGAAAAACTGTTCTATTTATTTTGTATTTAATGCTTCTGGCGTTCACTTCTTAGGCCCTAACTATTCGATCTGGTAGAGCAACGCCCTAAGGTGAAGCCTAGGTTGCCCGGAACGTAGAGATGACCATAACTTTTACAGTGGCAGCAATTATTCGTTTTATACAATGGAAAAACCGTTCTATTTATTTTGTATTTTATGCTTCGGGCGTTGACTTCTAAGGCCCTAACTGCTAATCTGGTGGAGCACCGCCGTAGAGTGAAGCCTTGGTTGCCCGGAACGTAGAAATGACCATAACTTTCACACTGGTTGCTATTATTCGTTTTATACGATGGAAAAACTGATGTATTTATATTGTATTTTATGCTTCTGTCGTTCAATTCTTAGGCCCTAACTATTCGATCTGGTGGAGCAACGGCCCAGGGTGAAGCCTAGGTTTCCCGGAAAGTAGAAATGACCATAAGTTTCATACTGTTTGCAATTTTTCGTTTTATGCGATGGAAAAACTGTTTTATTTATTTTGTATTTTATGCTTCGGGCGTTGACTTCTAAGGCCCTAACTATTCGATCTGGTGGAGCAACGCCCTAGAGTGCAGCCTAGATTGCCCGGAACGTAGAAATGACCATAACTTTCATACTGGTTGCAATTATTCGTTTTATATGGTGGAAAAACTGTTGTATTTATATTGTATTTTATGCTTCTGGCGTTGACTTCTAAGGCCCTAACTATTCGATCTGGTGGAACGACGGCCTAGGGTGAAGCCTAGGTTGCCCGGAACGTAGAAATGACCATAACTTTTACACTGGTTGCTATCTTTCGTTTTATACAATGGAAAAACTGTTCTATTTATTTTGTATTTAATGCTTCGGGCGTTGACTTCTAAGGCCCTAACTGTTTGATCTGGTGGAGCAACGCCCTAGAGTGAAGCCTAGGTTGCCTGGAACGTAGAAATGACCATCCCTTTCACACGGGTTGCAATTATTCCTGTTATAGGATGGAAAGACTGTTGTATTTTTAATGTATTTTATACTTCAGGCGTTGACTTCTGAGGCCGTAGCTATCCGATGTGGTGGAAGAACGCCATACAGTGAAGCCTAGGTTGCCCAGAACGTAGAAATGACCATAACTTTCACACTGGTTGCAATTATTTGTTTTATACGATGGAAAAGCTGTTGTATTTATATCGCATTTTACGCTTCTGGCGTTGACTTCTTAGGCCCTAACTATACCATCTGGTGGAACAACGCCCTAGGGTGAAGCCTAGGTTGCCCGGAACGTAGAAATGACCACAACTTTTACACTGGTTGCTATTATTCGTTTTATACGATGGAAAAGCTGCCGTATTTATATCGTATTTTATGCTTCTGGCGTTGACTTCTTAGGCCCTAACTATTCCATCTGGTGGAACAACGCCCCAGTGTGACGCCTAGGTTGCCTGGAAAGTAGAAATGACCATAACTTTCACACTGGTAGCAATTATTCGTTTTATACGATGGAAAAACTGTTCTATATATTTTGTATTTTATGCTTCGGGCGTTGACTTCTAAGGCCCTAACTACTCGATCTGGTGGTGCAGCTCCCTAGGGTGAAGCCAAGGTTGCTCGGAAAGTAGAAATGACCATAACTTTAATACTGCTTGCGATTATTCGTTTTATACAATGGAAAAACTGTTGTATTTATATCGTGTTTTATGCTTCTGGCGTTGACTTCTTAGGCCCTAACTATTCCATCTGGTGGAACAACTCCCTAGGGTGAAGCCTAGGTTGCCCGGAAAGTAGAAATGACCATAACTTTCATACTGGTTGCAATTATTCGTTTTATACGATGAAAGAACTGTTGTATTTATATTGTATTTTATGCTTCTGGCGTTCACTTCTGAGGCCCTAACTATTCGATCTGGTGGAACAACGCCGTAGGGTGAAGCCTAGGTTGCCCGGAACGTAGAAATGACCATTACCTTCACGCTTGTTGCAATTATTCCTGGTATACGATGGAAAAACAGTTGCATCTTTATTGTATTTTATGCTTCTGGCGTCGACTTCTGAGGCTCTAACTATTCGATCTGATGTAGCGACGCCCTAGACTGAAGCCTAGGTAGCCCGGAACGTAGAAATGACCATAACTTTCACACTGGTTGCAATTATTCGTTTTATACGATGGAAAAGCTGTTGTATTTGTATCGTATTTTATGTTTCTGGCTTTGACTTCTTAGGCCCTAACTGTTTGATATGGTGGAGCACCGCCCTAGAGTGAAGCCTAGGTTGCCCGGAACGTACAACATACCATTACCTTCATCCTGGTTGCAATTATTCCTGTTATACGATGGAAAAACTGTTGCATCTTTATTGTATTTTATGCTTCTGGCGTTGACTTCTAAGGCCCCAACTAGTCGATCTGGTGGAGCAACGCCCTAGAGTGAAGCGTAGGTTGCCGGTACGTAGAAATGACCAGTACCTTCACAATGTTAGCAATTATTCATTTTATACGATGGAAAAACTGTTGTACATATATTGTGTTTTGTTCTTCTGGCGTTGACTTCTCAGGCCCTAACTATTCGATCTATTGGGGCGACGCCCTAGAGTGAAACTTAGGTTGCCCGGGACGTAGAAATGACCAACACTTTCAAACTGGTTGGAATCATTCCTGTTATACGATGGAAAAACTGTTGTACTTTTATTGCATTTTATGCTTCTGGCGTTGACTTCTTAGGCCCTAAATATTCGAGCTGGTGGAGCAACGCCCTAGAGTGAAGCCTAGGTTGCCCGGAACGTAGAAATGACCATTACATTCACACTGGTTGCAATTACTCCTGTTATACGATGGAAAAACTGTTGCATCTTTATTGTATTTTATGCTTCGGGCGTTGACTTCTAAGGCCCTAACTATGCGATCTGGTGGAGCAACGCCCTAGAGTGCAGTCTAGGTAGCCCGGAACGTAGAAATGACCATAACTTTCACACTGATTGCTATTATTCGTTTTATACGATGGAAAAACTGTTATATTTATATTGTATATTATGCTTCTTGCATTGACTTCTTAGGCCCTAACTATTCGATCTGGTGGAACAACGACGTAGAGTGAAGCCTAGGTTGCCCGAACGTAGAAATGACTATTACTTTCACACTGTTTGCAATTATTCCTTTTATACGATGGAAAAGCTGTTGTATTTATATCGTATTTTATGCTTCTGGCGTTGACTTCTAAGGACCTAACAGTTCGATCTGGTGGAGCAACGCCCTAGAGTGAAACCTAGGTTGCCCGGAACGTAGAAATGACCATTACATTCACACTGGTGGCAATTATTCCTGTTATACGATGGAAAAACTGTTGAATTTTTATTGTATTCTATGCTTCTGGCGCTTAATTCTATGTCGCTAGCTATTTGATCTGGTGGAGCAACGCCCTAGAGTGAAACCTAGGTTATCCGGAACGTAGAAATGACCAGTACATTCACACTGGTTGCAGTTATTCCTGTTAAACGATGAAAAAACTGTTGCATCTTTATTGTATTTTATGCTTCTGGCGCTGACTTCTAAGGCCGCACTATTCGAACTGGTGGAGCAACGCCCTAAGGTGAAGGGTAGGTTGCCCGGAAAGTAGAAATGACCATAACTTTCATACTGGTTGCAATTATTCGTTTTATACGATGAAAAAACTGTTGTATTTATATTGTACTTTATGCTTCTGGCGTTCACTTCTTAGGCCCTAACTACTCGATCTGGTGGAACAGCGCCGTAGGGTGAAACGTAGGTTACCCGGAACGTAGAAATGATCAGTACTTTAACACTGGTTACAGTTATTCGTTTTATACAATGGAAAAACTGCTCTACTTAATTTGCATTTTATGCTTCGGGCGTTGACTTCTAAGGCCCTAACTATTCGATCGGGTGGAGCAACGCCCTAGAGTGAAGCCTAGGTTGCCCGGAACGTAGAAATGACCATATCTTTCACACTGGTTGCTATTATTCGTTTTATACGATGGAAAAGCTGTTGTACTTATATTGTAATTTATGCTTCTGGCGTTGACTTCTTAGGCCCTAACTATTTGATCCGGTGGAGCACCGCCCTAGAGTGAAGCCTAGGTTGCCCGGAACGTAGAAATGACCACTACTTTCACACTGTTTGCAATTATTCATTTAATACGATGGAAATGCTGTTGTATTTATATCGTATTTTATGCTTCGGGCGTTGACTTCTTAGGCCCTAACATTTCGATCTGGTGGAGCAACGCCCGACAGTGAAGCCTAGGTTGCCCGGAACGTAGATATGTCCATAACCATTACACAGGTTGCAATTATTCGTTTTATACGATGGAAAGGCTGTAGTGTTTATATTGTAGTTTATGCTTCTGGCGTTGACTTCTAAGGCCTTACCTCTTCGATCTGGTGGAGCAACTCCTCAGAGTTAAGTCTAGGATGCCCGAAATGTCGATATGATCATTACTTTCGCACTGGTTGCAATTATTCCTTTTATACGATGGAAAAGCTGTTGTATTTATATCGTATTTTATGCTTCTGGTGTTGACTTCTAAGCACCTAACTGTTCGATCTGGTGGAGCAACGCCCTAGAGTGAAGCCTAGGGTGCTCGGAATGCAGAAATGACCATAACTATCACACTGATTGCAATTATTCGTTTTATACGATGGAAAAACTGTTGCATGTTCATCGTATTTTATGCTTCTGGCGTTGACTTCTTAGGCCGTAACTATTCGATCTGGTGGAGCAACGCCCTGGAGTGAAACCTGGATTGCCCGGAACGTAGAAATAACCACTACTATCACACTGGTTGCAAATTATTCCTGCTATACGATGGAAAAGCTGTTGTATTTTTATTGCATTTTATGCTTCTGGCGTTCACTTCTTAGGACCTAACTATTCGATCTGGTGGAACAACGGCCTAGGGTGAAGCCTAGGTTGCCCGGAACGTAGAAATGACCATTACTTTCACACTGGTTGCAATTATTCGTTTTATACGATGGAAAAGCTGTTGTTTTTATATCGTATTTTATGCTTCTGGCGTTGACTTCTTATGACCTAACTATTCGATCTGGTGGAGCAACGCCCTGGAGTGAAACCTGGGTTGCCCGGAACGTAGGAATGAGCATAACTATCACACTGGTTGCAATTATCCGTTTTATACGATGGAAAAGCTGCCGTATTTATATCGTATTTTATGATTCTGGCGTTGACTTCTTAGGAACTAGCTATTCCATCTGGTGGAACAACGCCCTAGTGTGACGCCTAGGTTGCCTGGAAAGTAGAAATGACCATAACTTTCACACTGGTAGCAATTATTCGTTTTATACGATGGAAAAACTGTTCTATATATTTTGTATTTTATGCTTCGGGCGTTGACTTCTAAGGCCCTAACTACTCGATCTGGTGGTGCAACTCCCTAGCGTGAAGCCTAGGTTGCTTGGAAAGTAGAAATGACCATAACTTTCATACTGCTTGCGATTATTCGTTTTATATGATGGAAAAACTGTTGTATTTATATCGTGTTTTATGCTTCTGGCGTTGACTTCTTAGGCCCTAACTATTCCACCTGGTGGAACAACTCCCTAGGGTGAAGCCTAGGTTGCCCGGAAAGTAGAAATGCCCATAACTTCCACACTGGTAGAAATTATTCGTTTTATACGATTGAAAAACTGTACTATTTATTTTGTATTTTATGCTTCGGGCGTTGACTTCTAAGGCCCTAACTGTTCGATCTGGTGGGGCAACGCCCTAGAGCGAAGCCTAGGTTGCCCGGAACGTAGAAATGACCATCACTTTCAAACTGGTTGCAATTATTCCTGTTATATGATGGAAAAACTGTTGTATTTTTATTGCATTTTATGCTTCGGCATTGACTTCTAAGGACCTAACTATTCAATCTGTGGGAGCTACGCCCTAGGGTGAAGCCTAGGTTGCCCGGAAAGTAGAAATGACCATAACTTTCATACTGGTTGCAATTATTCGTTTTATACGATGAAAAAACTGTTGTATTTATATTGTATTTTATGCTTCTGGCGTTCACTTCTTAGGCCCTAACTATTCGATCTGGTGGAACAACGCCGTAGGGTGAAGCCTAGGTTGCCCGGAACGTAGAAATGACCATTACCTTCACGCTTGTTGCAATCATTCCTGTTATACGATGGAAGAACAGTTGCATCTTTATTGTATTTTATGTTTCTGGCGTCGACTTCTAAGGCTCTAACTATTCGATCTGAGGGAGCGACGCCCTAGAGTGAAGCCTAGGTAGCCCGGAACGTAGAAATGACCATAACTTTCACACTGGTTGCAATTACTCGTTTTATACGATGGAAAAGCTGTTGTATTTATATCGTATTTTATGCTTCTGGCTTTGACTTCTTAGGCCCTAACAGTTCGATCTGGTGGAGCAACGCCCTAGAGTGAAACCTAGGTTGCCCGGAACGTAGAAATGACCATTACATTCACACTGGTGGCAATTATTCCTGTTATACGATGGAAAAACTGTTGAATTTTTATTGTATTCTATGCTTCTGGCGCTTAATTCTATGTCGCTAGCTATTTGATCTGGTGGAGCAACGCCCTAGAGTGAAACCTAGGTTATCCGGAACGTAGAAATGACCAGTACATTCACACTGGTTGCAGTTATTCCTGTTAAACGATGAAAAAACTGTTGCATCTTTATTGTATTTTATGCTTCTGGCGCTGACTTCTAAGGCCGCACTATTCGAACTGGTGGAGCAACGCCCTAAGGTGAAGGGTAGGTTGCCCGGAAAGTAGAAATGACCATAACTTTCATACTGGTTGCAATTATTCGTTTTATACGATGAAAAAACTGTTGTATTTATATTGTACTTTATGCTTCTGGCGTTCACTTCTTAGGCCCTAACTACTCGATCTGGTGGAACAGCGCCGTAGGGTGAAACCTAGGTTACCCGGAACGTAGAAATGATCAGTACTTTAACACTGGTTACAGTTATTCGTTTTATACAATGGAAAAACTGCTCTACTTAATTTGCATTTTATGCTTCGGGCGTTGACTTCTAAGGCCCTAACTATTCGATCGGGTGGAGCAACGCCCTAGAGTGAAGCCTAGGTTGCCCGGAACGTAGAAATGACCATATCTTTCACACTGGTTGCTATTATTCGTTTTATACGATGGAAAAGCTGTTGTACTTATATTGTAATTTATGCTTCTGGCGTTGACTTCTTAGGCCCTAACTATTTGATCCGGTGGAGCACCGCCCTAGAGTGAAGCCTAGGTTGCCCGGAACGTAGAAATGACCACTACTTTCACACTGTTTGCAATTATTCATTTAATACGATGGAAATGCTGTTGTATTTATATCGTATTTTATGCTTCGGGCGTTGACTTCTTAGGCCCTAACATTTCGATCTGGTGGAGCAACGCCCGACAGTGAAGCCTAGGTTGCCCGGAACGTAGATATGTCCATAACCATTACACTGGTTGCAATTATTCCTTTTATACGATGGAAAAGCTGTTGTATTTATATCGTATTTTATGCTTCTGGTGTTGACTTCTAAGCACCTAACTGTTCGATCTGGTGGAGCAACGCCCTAGAGTGAAGCCTAGGTTGCTCGGAATGCAGAAATGACCATAACTATCACACTGATTGCAATTATTCGTTTTATACGATGGAAAAACTGTTGCATGTTCATCGTATTTTATGCTTCTGGCGTTGACTTCTTAGGCCGTAACTATTCGATCTGGTGGAGCAACGCCCTGGAGTGAAACCTGGATTGCCCGGAACGTAGAAATAACCACTACTATCACACTGGTTGCAAATTATTCCTGCTATACGATGGAAAAGCTGTTGTATTTTTATTGCATTTTATGCTTCTGGCGTTCACTTCTTAGGACCTAACTATTCGATCTGGTGGAACAACGGCCTAGGGTGAAGCCTAGGTTGCCCGGAACGTAGAAATGACCATTACTTTCACACTGGTTGCAATTATTCGTTTTATACGATGGAAAAGCTTTTGTTTTTATATCGTATTTTATGCTTCTGGCGTTGACTTCTTATGACCTAACTATTCGATCTGGTGGAGCAACGCCCTGGAGTGAAACCTGGGTTGCCCGGAACGTAGGAATGAGCATAACTATCACACTGGTTGCAATTATCCGTTTTATACGATGGAAAAGCTGCCGTATTTATATCGTATTTTATGATTCTGGCGTTGACTTCTTAGGAACTAGCTATTCCATCTGGTGGAACAACGCCCCAGTGTGACGCCTAGGTTGCCTGGAAAGTAGAAATGACCATAACTTTCACACTGGTAGCAATTATTCGTTTTATACGATGGAAAAACTGTTCTATATATTTTGTATTTTATGCTTCGGGCGTTGACTTCTAAGGCCCTAACTACTCGATCTGGTGGTGCAACTCCCTAGCGTGAAGCCTAGGTTGCTTGGAAAGTAGAAATGACCATAACTTTCATACTGCTTGCGATTATTCGTTTTATATGATGGAAAAACTGTTGTATTTATATCGTGTTTTATGCTTCTGGCGTTGACTTCTTAGGCCCTAACTATTCCACCTGGTGGAACAACTCCCTAGGGTGAAGCCTAGGTTGCCCGGAAAGTAGAAATGCCCATAACTTCCACACTGGTAGAAATTATTCGTTTTATACGATTGAAAAACTGTACTATTTATTTTGTATTTTATGCTTCGGGCGTTGACTTCTAAGGCCCTAACTGTTCGATCTGGTGGGGCAACGCCCTAGAGCGAAGCCTAGGTTGCCCGGAACGTAGAAATGACCATCACTTTCAAACTGGTTGCAATTATTCCTGTTATATGATGGAAAAACTGTTGTATTTTTATTGCATTTTATGCTTCGGCATTGACTTCTAAGGACCTAACTATTCAATCTGTGGGAGCTACGCCCTAGGGTGAAGCCTAGGTTGCCCGGAAAGTAGAAATGACCATAACTTTCATACTGGTTGCAATTATTCGTTTTATACGATGAAAAAACTGTTGTATTTATATTGTATTTTATGCTTCTGGCGTTCACTTCTTAGGCCCTAACTATTCGATCTGGTGGAACAACGCCGTAGGGTGAAGCCTAGGTTGCCCGGAACGTAGAAATGACCATTACCTTCACGCTTGTTGCAATCATTCCTGTTATACGATGGAAGAACAGTTGCATCTTTATTGTATTTTATGCTTCTGGCGTCGACTTCTAAGGCTCTAACTATTCGATCTGAGGGAGCGACGCCCTAGAGTGAAGCCTAGGTAGCCCGGAACGTAGAAATGACCATAACTTTCACACTGGTTGCAATTACTCGTTTTATACGATGGAAAAGCTGTTGTATTTATATCGTATTTTATGCTTCTGGCTTTGACTTCTTAGGCCCTAACAGTTCGATCTGGTGGAGCAACGCCCTAGAGTGAAACCTAGGTTGCCCGGAACGTAGAAATGACCATTACATTCACACTGGTGGCAATTATTCCTGTTATACGATGGAAAAACTGTTGAATTTTTATTGTATTCTATGCTTCTGGCGCTTAATTCTATGTCGCTAGCTATTTGATCTGGTGGAGCAACGCCCTAGAGTGAAACCTAGGTTATCCGGAACGTAGAAATGACCAGTACATTCACACTGGTTGCAGTTATTCCTGTTAAACGATGAAAAAACTGTTGCATCTTTATTGTATTTTATGCTTCTGGCGCTGACTTCTAAGGCCGCACTATTCGAACTGGTGGAGCAACGCCCTAAGGTGAAGGGTAGGTTGCCCGGAAAGTAGAAATGACCATAACTTTCATACTGGTTGCAATTATTCGTTTTATACGATGAAAAAACTGTTGTATTTATATTGTACTTTATGCTTCTGGCGTTCACTTCTTAGGCCCTAACTACTCGATCTGGTGGAACAGCGCCGTAGGGTGAAACCTAGGTTACCCGGAACGTAGAAATGATCAGTACTTTAACACTGGTTACAGTTATTCGTTTTATACAATGGAAAAACTGCTCTACTTAATTTGCATTTTATGCTTCGGGCGTTGACTTCTAAGGCCCTAACTATTCGATCGGGTGGAGCAACGCCCTAGAGTGAAGCCTAGGTTGCCCGGAACGTAGAAATGACCATATCTTTCACACTGGTTGCTATTATTCGTTTTATACGATGGAAAAGCTGTTGTACTTATATTGTAATTTATGCTTCTGGCGTTGACTTCTTAGGCCCTAACTATTTGATCCGGTGGAGCACCGCCCTAGAGTGAAGCCTAGGTTGCCCGGAACGTAGAAATGACCACTACTTTCACACTGTTTGCAATTATTCATTTAATACGATGGAAATGCTGTTGTATTTATATCGTATTTTATGCTTCGGGCGTTGACTTCTTAGGCCCTAACATTTCGATCTGGTGGAGCAACGCCCGACAGTGAAGCCTAGGTTGCCCGGAACGTAGATATGTCCATAACCATTACACTGGTTGCAATTATTCCTTTTATACGATGGAAAAGCTGTTGTATTTATATCGTATTTTATGCTTCTGGTGTTGACTTCTAAGCACCTAACTGTTCGATCTGGTGGAGCAACGCCCTAGAGTGAAGCCTAGGTTGCTCGGAATGCAGAAATGACCATAACTATCACACTGATTGCAATTATTCGTTTTATACGATGGAAAAACTGTTGCATGTTCATCGTATTTTATGCTTCTGGCGTTGACTTCTTAGGCCGTAACTATTCGATCTGGTGGAGCAACGCCCTGGAGTGAAACCTGGATTGCCCGGAACGTAGAAATAACCACTACTATCACACTGGTTGCAAATTATTCCTGCTATACGATGGAAAAGCTGTTGTATTTTTATTGCATTTTATGCTTCTGGCGTTCACTTCTTAGGACCTAACTATTCGATCTGGTGGAACAACGGCCTAGGGTGAAGCCTAGGTTGCCCGGAACGTAGAAATGACCATTACTTTCACACTGGTTGCAATTATTCGTTTTATACGATGGAAAAGCTGTTGTTTTTATATCGTATTTTATGCTTCTGGCGTTGACTTCTTATGACCTAACTATTCGATCTGGTGGAGCAACGCCCTGGAGTGAAACCTGGGTTGCCCGGAACGTAGGAATGAGCATAACTATCACACTGGTTGCAATTATCCGTTTTATACGATGGAAAAGCTGCCGTATTTATATCGTATTTTATGATTCTGGCGTTGACTTCTTAGGAACTAGCTATTCCATCTGGTGGAACAACGCCCTAGTGTGACGCCTAGGTTGCCTGGAAAGTAGAAATGACCATAACTTTCACACTGGTAGCAATTATTCGTTTTATACGATGGAAAAACTGTTCTATATATTTTGTATTTTATGCTTCGGGCGTTGACTTCTAAGGCCCTAACTACTCGATCTGGTGGTGCAACTCCCTAGCGTGAAGCCTAGGTTGCTCGGAAAGTAGAAATGACCATAACTTTCATACTGCTTGCGATTATTCGTTTTATATGATGGAAAAACTGTTGTATTTATATCGTGTTTTATGCTTCTGGCGTTGACTTCTTAGGCCCTAACTATTCCACCTGGTGGAACAACTCCCTAGGGTGAAGCCTAGGTTGCCCGGAAAGTAGAAATGCCCATAACTTCCACACTGGTAGAAATTATTCGTTTTATACGATTGAAAAACTGTACTATTTATTTTGTATTTTATGCTTCGGGCGTTGACTTCTAAGGCCCTAACTGTTCGATCTGGTGGGGCAACGCCCTAGAGCGAAGCCTAGGTTGCCCGGAACGTAGAAATGACCATCACTTTCAAACTGGTTGCAATTATTCCTGTTATATGATGGAAAAACTGTTGTATTTTTATTGCATTTTATGCTTCGGCATTGACTTCTAAGGACCTAACTATTCAATCTGTGGGAGCTACGCCCTAGGGTGAAGCCTAGGTTGCCCGGAAAGTAGAAATGACCATAACTTTCATACTGGTTGCAATTATTCGTTTTATACGATGAAAAAACTGTTGTATTTATATTGTATTTTATGCTTCTGGCGTTCACTTCTTAGGCCCTAACTATTCGATCTGGTGGAACAACGCCGTAGGGTGAAGCCTAGGTTGCCCGGAACGTAGAAATGACCATTACCTTCACGCTTGTTGCAATCATTCCTGTTATACGATGGAAGAACAGTTGCATCTTTATTGTATTTTATGCTTCTGGCGTCGACTTCTAAGGCTCTAACTATTCGATCTGAGGGAGCGACGCCCTAGAGTGAAGCCTAGGTAGCCCGGAACGTAGAAATGACCATAACTTTCACACTGGTTGCAATTACTCGTTTTATACGATGGAAAAGCTGTTGTATTTATATCGTATTTTATGCTTCTGGCTTTGACTTCTTAGGCCCTAACAATTCGAGCTGGTGGAGCAACGCCCTAGAGTGAAGCCTAGGTTGCCCGGAACGTAGAAATAACCATCACTTTCAAACTGGTTGCAATTATTCCTGTTATATGATGGAAAAACTGTTGTATTTTTATTGCATTTTAAGCTTCGGGCATTGACTTCTAAGGGCCTAACTATTCAATCTGTGGGAGCTACGCCCTAGGGTGAAGCCTAGGTTGCCCGTAAAGTAGAAATGACCATAACTTTCATACTGGTTGCAATTATTCGTTTTATACGATGAAAGAACTGTTGTATTTATATTGTATTTTATGCTTCTGGCGTTCACTTCTGAGGCCCTAACTATTCGATCTGGTGGAACAACGCCGTATGGTGAAGCCTAGGTTGCCCGGTACGTAGAAATGACCATACCTTCACGCTTGTTGCAATTATTCCTGTTATACGATGGAAGAACAGTTGCATCTTTATTGTATTTTATGCTTCTGGCGTCGACTTCTGAGGCTCTAACTATTCGATCTGATGGAGCGACGCCCTAGACTGAAGCCTAGGTAGCCCGGAACGTAGAAATGACCATAACTTTCACACTGGTTGCAATTATTCGTTTTATACGATGGAAAAGCTGTTGCATTTGTATCGTATTTTATGCTTCTGGCTTTGACTTATTAGGCCCTAACTGTTTGATATGGTGGAGCACCGCCCTAGAGTGAAGCCTAGGTTGCCCGGAACGTAGAACATAACATTACCTTCACCCTGGTTGCAATTATTCCTGTTATACGATGGAAAAACTGTTGCATCTTTATTGTATTTTATGCTTCTGGCGTTGACTTCTAAGGCCCTAACTACTCGATCTGGTGGTGCAACTCCCTAGCGTGAAGCCTAGGTTGCCGGAACGTAGAAATGACCAGTACCTTCACAATGTTAGCAATTATTCATTTTATACGATGGAAAAACTGTTGTACATATATTGTGTTTTATTCTTCTGGCGTTGACTTCTCAGGCCCTAACTATTCGATCTATTGGGGCGACGCCCTAGAGTGAAACTTAGGTTGCCCGGAACGTAGAAATGACCATTACATTCACACTGGTTGCAATTACTCCTGTTATACGATGGAAAAACTGTTGCATCTTTATTGTATTTTATGCTTCGGGCGTTGACTTCTAAGGCCCTAACTATGCGATCTGGTGGAGCAACGCCCTAGAGTGCAGTCTAGGCAGCCCGGAACGTAGAAATGACCATAACTTTCACACTGATTGCTATTATTCGTTTTATACGATGGAAAAACTGTTATATTTATATTGTATATTATGCTTCTTGCATTGACTTCTTAGGCCCTAACTATTCGATCTGGTGGAACGATGACGTAGAGTGAAGCCTAGGTTGCCCGAACGTAGAAATGACCATTACTTTCACACTGTTTGCAATTATTCCTTTTATACGATGGAAAAGCTGTTGTATTTATATCGTATTTTATGCTTCTGGCGTTGACTTCTAAGGACCTAACAGTTCGATCTGGTGGAGCAACGCCCTAGAGTGAAGCCTAGGTTGCTCGAAATGTAGAAATGACCATAACTTTCACACTGATTGCAATTATTCGTTTTATACGATGGAAAAACTGTTGCATATTCATCGTATTTTATGCTTCTGGCGTTGACTTCTTAGGCCGTAACTATTCGATCTGGTGAAGCAACGCCCTGGAGTGAAACCTGGGTTGCCCGGAACGTAGAAATGACCACTACTATCACACTGGTTGCAAATTATTCCTGCTATACGATGGAAAAACTGTTGTATTTTTATTGCATTTTATGCTTCAGGCGTTCACTTCTTAGGACCTAACTATTCCATCTGGTGGAGCAACGCCCTAGAGTAAAGCCCAGGTTGCGCGGAACGTAGAAATGACCATAAGTTTCACACTGGTTTCTCTCATTCGTTTTATATGATGGAAAAACTGATGTATTTATATTGTATTTTATGCTTCTGGCGTTGACTTCTAAGGCCCTAAATATTCGATCTGGTGGAGCAATGCCTCAGAGTTAAGTCTAGGATGCCCGAAACGCCGAAATGATCAATACTTTCACGCCTGTTGCAACTATTCCTGTAAAACGATGGAAAAACTGTTGCATCTTTATTGTATTTCCTGCTTCTGGCGTTGACTTCTAAGGCCCTAACTATTCGATCTGGTGGAGCAACGCCCTAGGGTGAAGCCTAGGTTGCCCGGAATGGAGAAATGTCCATAACTTCCACACTGGTTGCAATTATTCGTTTTATACGATTGAAAAGCTGTTGTATTTATATTGTATTTTATGCTTCTGGCGTTGACTTCTTAGGCCCTAACTATTCCCTCTGGTGGATCAACGCCCTAGAGTGAATCCTACGTTGCCCGGAACGTAGATATGACCATTCCTTTCACACTGGTAGCAATTATTCGTTTTATACAATGGAAAAACTGTTCTATTTATATTGTATTTTATGCTTCTGGCGTGACTTCTTATGACCTAACTATTCGATCTGGTGGAGCAACGCCCTGGAGTAAAACCTAGATTGCCCGGAACGTAGGAATGAGCATAACTATCACACTGGTTGCAATTATTCGTTTTATACGATGAAAGAACTGTTGTATTTATATTGTATTTTATGCTTCTGGCGTTCACTTCTGAGGCCCTAACTATTCGATCTGGTGGAACAACGCCGTAGGGTGAAGCCTAGGTTGCCCGGAACGTAGAAATGACCATTACCTTCACGCTTGTTGCAATTATTCCTGGTATACGATGGAAAAACTGTTGCATCTTTATTGTATTTTATGCTTCTGGCGTTGACTTCTAAGGCCCCAACTAGTTGATCTGGTGGAGCAACGCCCTAGAGTGAAGCCTAGGTTACCGGTACGTAGAAATGACCAGTACCTTCACAATGTTAGCAATTATTCATTTTATACGATGGAAAAACTGTTGTACATATATTGTGTTTTGTTCTTCTGGCGTTGACTTCTCAGGCCCTAACTATTCGATCTATTGGGGCGACGCCCTAGAGTGAAACTTAGGTTGCCCGGGACGTAGAAATGACCAACACTTTCAAACTGGTTGGAATCATTCCTGTTATACGATGGAAAAACTGTTGTACTTTTATTGCATTTTATGCTTCTGGCGTTGACTTCTTAGGCCCTAAATATTCGAGCTGGTGGAGCAACGCCCTAGAGTGAAGCCTAGGTTGCCCGGAACGTAGAAATGACCATTACATTCACACTGGTTGCAATTACTCCTGTTATACGATGGAAAAACTGTTGCATCTGTATTGTATTTTATGCTTCGGGCGTTGACTTCTAAGGCCCTAACTATGCGATCTGGTGGAGCAACGCCCTAGAGTGCAGTCTAGGTAGCCCGGAACATAGAAATGACCATAACTTTCACACTGATTGCTATTATTCGTTTTATACGATGGAAAAACTATTATATTTATATTGTATATTATGCTTCTTGCATTGACTTCTTAGGCCCTAACTATTCGATCTGGTGGAACAACGACGTAGAGTGAAGCCTAGGTTGCCCGAACGTAGAAATGACTATTACTTTCACACTGTTTGCAATTATTCCTTTTATACGATGGAAAAGCTGTTGTATTTATATCGTATTTTATGCTTCTGGCGTTGACTTCTAAGGACCTAACAGTTCGATCTGGTGGAGCAACGCCCTAGAGTGAAACCTAGGTTGCCCGGAACGTAGAAATGACCATTACATTCACACTGGTAGCAATTATTCGTTTTATACGATGCAAAAGCTGTTGTATTTATATCGTATTTTATGCTTCTGGCGTTGACTTCTTATGACCTAACTATTCGATCTGGTGGAGCAACGCCCTGGAGTGAAGCCTAGGTTGCCCGGAACGTAGAAATGACCACTACTTTCACACTGTTTGCAATTATTCATTTAATACGATGGAAATGCTGTTGTATTTATATCGTATTTTATGCTTCGGGCGTTGACTTCTTAGGCCCTAACATTTCGATCTGGTGGAGCAACGCCCGGCAGTGAAGCCTAGGTTGGCCGGAACGTAGATATGTCCATAACCGTTACACAGGTTGCAATTATTCGTTTTATACGATGGAAAGGCTGTAGTGTTTATATTGTAGTTTATGCTTCTGGCGTTGACTTCTAAGGCCTTACCTCTTCGATCTGGTGGAGCAACTCCTCAGAGTTAAGTCTAGGATGCCCGAAATGTCGATATGATCATTACTTTCGCACTGGTTGCAATTATTCCTTTTATACGATGGAAAAGCTGTTGCATTTATATCGTATTTTATGCTTCTGGCGTTGACTTCTTAGGCCCTAACTATTCGATCTGGTGGAACAACGCCGTAGAGTGAAGCCTAGGTTGCCCGGAACGTAGATATGACCATTACTTTCACACTGTTTGCAATTATTCCTTTTATACGATGGAAAAGCTGTTGTATTTATATCGTATTTTATGCTTCTGGTGTTGACTTCTAAGCACCTAACTGTTCGATCTGGTGGAGCAACGCCCTAGAGTGAAGCCTAGGTTGCTCGGAATGTAGAAATGACCATAACTATCACACTGATTGCAATTATTCGTTTTATACGATGGAAAAACTGTTGCATATTCATCGTATTTTATGCTTCTGGCGTTGACTTCTTAGGCCGTAACTATTCGATCTGGTGGTGCAACGCCCTGGAGTGAAACCTGGATTGCCCGGAACGTAGAAATAACCACTACTATCACACTGGTTGCAAATTATTCCTGCTATACGATGGAAAAGCTGTTGTATTTTTATTGCATTTTATGCTTCTGGCGTTCACTTCTTAGGCCCTAACTATTCCATCTGGTGGAACAACGACCTGGAGTAAAGCCCAGGTTGCGCGGAACGTAGAAATGACCATAACTTTCACACTGGTAGCAATTATTCGTTTTATACAATGGAAAAACTGTTCTATTTATATTGTATTTTATGCTTCTGGCGTTGCCTACTTAGGCCCTGACTATTCGATCTTGTGGAGCAACGCACTAGAGTGAAGCCTAGGTTGCTCGGAATGTAGAAATGACCATAAGTTGCATACTGGTTGCAATTATTCGTTTTATACGATGGAAATACTGTTGTATTTATATAATATTTTATGCTTCTGGCGTTGACTTCGAAGGCCCTAAATATTCGATATGGTGGAGCAATGCCTCAGAGTTAAGTCTAGGATGCCCGAAACGCCGAAATGATCAATACTTTCACGCTTGTTGCAATTATTCCTGTAAAACGATGGAAAAGCTGTTGCATCTTTATTGTATTTCATGCTTCTGGCGTTGACTTCTTAGGCCCTAACTATTCCCTCTGGTGGATCAACGCCCTAGTGTGAAACCTACGTTGCCCGGAACGTAGAAATGACCATTCCTTTCACACTGGTTGCAATTATTCCTGTTATACGATGGAAAAACTGTTGTATTTTGATTCTATTTTATGCTTTTAGCGATGAATTCTAAGTCCCTAGCTATTCGATCTGGTGGAGCAACGCCCTAGAGTGACGCCTAGGTTGCTCGGAACGTAGAAATGACCATTACATTCACACTGGTTGCAATTATTCGTTTTATACGATGGAAAAACTGTTCTATATATTTTGTATTTTATGCTTCGGGCGTTGACTTCTAAGGCCCTAACTACTCGATCTGGTGGTGCAACTCCCTAGCGTGAAGCCTAGGTTGCTCGGAAAGTAGAAATGACCATAGCTTCCATACTGCTTGCGATTATTCGTTTTATATGATGGAAAAACTGTTGTATTTATATCGTGTTTTATGCTTGTGGCGTTGTCTTCTTAGGCCCTAACTATTCCATCTGGTGGAACAACACCCTAGGGTGAAGCCTAGGTAGCCCGGAAAGTAGAAATGCCCATAACTTCCACACTGGTAGAAATTATTCGTTTTATACGATTGAAAAACTGTACTATTTATTTTGTATTTTATGCTTCGGGCGTTGACTTCTAAGGCCCTAACTGTTTGATCTGGTGGAGCAACGCCCTAGAGCGAAGCCTAGGTTGCCTGGAACGTAGAAATGATCATAACTTTTACACTGGTAGCAATTATTCGTTTTATACAATGGAAAAACTGTAATACTTATTTTGTACTTTATGCTTCGGGCGTTGACTTCTAAGGCCCTAACTGCTTGATCTGGTGGAGCAACGCCCTAGAGTGAAGCCTAGGTTGCCCGGAACGAAGAAATGACCATTACTTTCACACTGTTTGCAATTGTTCCTTTTATACGATGGAAAAGCTGTTGTATTTATATCGTATTTTATGCTTCTGGCGTTGACTTCTTAGGCCCTAACATTTCGATGTGGTGGAGCAACGCCCTACAGTGAAGCCTTGGTTGCCCGGAACGTAGATATGACCATAACCTTCACACAGGTTGCAATTATTCGTTTTATACGGTGTAAAGGCTGTTGTACTTAATTTGTATTTTATTCTTCTGGTGTTGATTCCTTAGGCCCTAACTATTCGATCTAGATGAACAACGCCGTAGAGTGAAGCCTAGGTTGCCCGGAACGTAGGAATAACCATTACTTTCACACTGTTTGCATTTATTCCTTTTATACGATGGAAAAGCTGTTGTATTTATATCGTATTTTATGCTTCTGGCGTTGACTTCTAAGGACCTAACTATTCGATCAGGTGGAGCGATGCCTCAGAGTTAAGTCTAGGATGCCCGAAACGCCGAAATGATCATTACTTTCACGCTTGTTGCAATTATTCCTGTTATAGGATGGAAAGACTGTTGTATTCTTATTGTATTTTATACTTCAGGCGTTGACTTCTGAGGACCTAACTATTCGGTCTGGTGGAGAAACGCCCTAGGGTGAAGTCTATGTTGCCCGGAAAGTAGAAATGACCATAACTTTCACACTGGTAGCAATTATTCGTTTCACACGATGGAAAAACTGTTTTATTTATTTTGTATTTTATGCTTCGGGCGTTGACTTCTAAGGCCCTAGCTATTCGATCTGGTGGAGCAACGCCCTAGAGTGCAGCCTAGGCTGCCCGGTACGTAGAAATGACCACTACTTTCACACTGTTTGCAATTATTCATTTAATACGATGGAAATGCTGTTGTATTTATATCGTATTTTATGCTTCGGGCGGAGACTTCTTAGGCCCTAACATTTCGATCTGGTGGAGCAACGCCCGACAGTGAAGCCTAGGTTGCCCGGAACGTAGATATGTTCATAACCTTCACACAGGTTGCAATTATTCGTTTTATACGGTGTAAAGGCTGTTGTATTTATTTTGTATTTTATTCTTCTGGTGTTGACTTCTTAGGTCCTAACTATTCGATCTGCTGTAACAACGCCGTAGTGTGAAGCCTAGGTTGCCCGGAACGTAGAAATGACCATTACTTTCACACTGTTTGCAATTATTCCTTTTATACGATGGAAAAGCTGTTGTATTTATATCGTATTTTATGCTTCTGGCGTTGACTTCTTAGGCCCTAACTACACGACCTGGTGGAGCAACGCCCTAGAGTGAAACCTAGGTTGCCCGGAACGTAGAAATGACCATTACATTCACACTGGTGGCAATTATTCCTGTTATACGATGGAAAAACTGTTGAATTTTTATTGTATTCTATGCTTCTGGCGCTTAATTCTATGTCGCTAGCTATTTGATCTGGTGGAGCAACGCCCTAGAGTGAAACCTAGGTTATCCGGAACGTAGAAATGACCAGTACATTCACACTGGTTGCAGTTATTCCTGTTAAACGATGAAAAAACTGTTGCATCTTTATTGTATTTTATGCTTCTGGCGCTGACTTCTAAGGCCGCACTATTCGAACTGGTGGAGCAACGCCCTAAGGTGAAGGGTAGGTTGCCCGGAAAGTAGAAATGACCATAACTTTCATACTGGTTGCAATTATTCGTTTTATACGATGAAAAAACTGTTGTATTTATATTGTACTTTATGCTTCTGGCGTTCACTTCTTAGGCCCTAACTACTCGATCTGGTGGAACAGCGCCGTAGGGTGAAACCTAGGTTACCCGGAACGTAGAAATGATCAGTACTTTAACACTGGTTACAGTTATTCGTTTTATACGATGGAAAAACTGTTCTATATATTTTGTATTTTATGCTTCGGGCGTTGACTTCTAAGGCCCTAACTACTCGATCTGGTGGTGCAACTCCCTAGGGTGAAGCCAAGGTTGCTCGGAAAGTAGAAATGACCATAACTTTCATACTGCTTGCGATTATTCGTTTTATACAATGGAAAAACTGTTGTATTTATATCGTGTTTTATGCTTCTGGCGTTGACTTCTTAGGCCCTAACTATTCCATCTGGTGGAACGATTCCCTAGGGTGAAGCCTAGGTTGCCCGGAAAGTAGAAATGACCATAACTTTCATACTGGTTGCAATTATTCGTTTTATACGATGAAAGAACTGTTGTATTTATATTGTATTTTATGCTTCTGGCGTTCACTTCTGAGGCCCTAACTATTCGATCTGGTGGAACAACGCCGTAGGGTGAAGCCTAGGTTGCCCGGAACGTAGAAATGACCATTACCTTCACGCTTGTTGCAATTATTCCTGGTATACGATGGAAAAACAGTTGCATCTTTATTGTATTTTATGCTTCTGGCGTCGACTTCTGAGGCTCTAACTATTCGATCTGATGTAGCGACACCCTAGACTGAAGCCTAGGTAGCCCGGAACGTAGAAATGACCATAACTTTCACACTGGTTGCAATTATTCGTTTTATACGATGGAAAAGCTGTTGTATTTGTATCGTATTTTATGTTTCTGGCTTTGACTTCTTAGGCCCTAACTGTTTGATATGGTGGAGCACCGCCCTAGAGTGAAGCCTAGGTTGCCCGGAACGTACAACATACCATTACCTTCATCCTGGTTGCAATTATTCCTGTTATACGATGGAAAAACTGTTGCATCTTTATTGTATTTTATGCTTCTGGCGTTGACTTCTAAGGCCCCAACTAGTCGATCAGGTGGAGCAACGCCCTAGAGTGAAGCCTAGGTTGCCGGTACGTAGAAATGACCAGTACCTTCACAATGTTAGCAATTATTCATTTTATACGATGGAAAAACTGTTGTACATATATTGTGTTTTATTCTTCTGGCGTTGACTTCTCAGGCCCTAACTATTCGATCTATTGGGGCGACGCCCTAGAGTGAAACTTAGGTTGCCCGGAACGTAGAAATGACCAACACTTTCAAACTGGTTGGAATCATTCCTGTTATACGATGGAAAAACTGTTGTACTTTTATTGCATTTTATGCTTCTGGCGTTGACTTCTTAGGCCCTAAATATTCGAGCTGGTGGAGCAACGCCCTAGAGTGAAGCCTAGGTTGCCTGGAACGTAGAAATGACCATTACATTCACACTGGTTGCAATTACTCCTGTTATACGATGGAAAAACTGTTGCATCTTTATTGTATTTTATGCTTCGGGCGTTGACTTCTAAGGCCCTAACTATGCGATCTGGTGGAGCAACGCCCTAGAGTGCAGTCTAGGTAGCCCGGAACGTAGAAATGACCATAACTTTCACACTGATTGCTATTATTCGTTTTATGCGATGGAAAAACTGTTATATTTATATTGTATATTATGCTTCTTGCATTGACTTCTTAGGCCCTAACTATTCGATCTGGTGGAACAACGACGTAGAGTGAAGCCTAGGTTGCCCGAACGTAGAAATGACTATTACTTTCACACTGTTTGCAATTATTCCTTTTATACGATGGAAAAGCTGTTGTATTTATATCGTATTTAATGCTTCTGGCGTTGACTTCTAAGGACCTAACAGTTCGATCTGGTGGAGCAACGCCCTAGAGTGAAACCTAGGTTGCCCGGAACGTAGAAATGACCATTACATTCACACTGGTGGCAATTATTCCTGTTATACGATGGAAAAACTGTTGAATTTTTATTGTATTCTATGCTTCTGGCGCTTAATTCTATGTCGCTAGCTATTTGATCTGGTGGAGCAACGCCCTAGAGTGAAACCTAGGTTATCCGGAACGTAGAAATGACCAGTACATTCACACTGGTTGCAGTTATTCCTGTTAAACGATGAAAAAACTGTTGCATCTTTATTGTATTTTATGCTTCTGGCGCTGACTTCTAAGGCCGCACTATTCGAACTGGTGGAGCAACGCCCTAAGGTGGAGGGTAGGTTGCCCGGAAAGTAGAAATGACCATAACTTTCATACTGGTTGCAATTATTCGTTTTATACGATGAAAAAACTGTTGTATTTATATTGTACTTTATGCTTCTGGCGTTCACTTCTTAGGCCCTAACTACTCGATCTGGTGGAACAGCGCCGTAGGGTGAAACCTAGGTTACCCGGAACGTAGAAATGATCAGTACTTTAACACTGGTTACAGTTATTCGTTTTATACAATGGAAAAACTGCTCTACTTAATTTGCATTTTATGCTTCGGGCGTTGACTTCTAAGGCCCTAACTATTCGATCGGGTGGAGCAACGCCCTAGAGTGAAGCCTAGGTTGCCCGGAACGTAGAAATGACCATATCTTTCACACTGGTTGCTATTATTCGTTTTATACGATGGAAAAGCTGTTGTACTTATATTGTAATTTATGCTTCTGGCGTTGACTTCTTAGGCCCTAACTATTTGATCCGGTGGAGCACCGCCCTAGAGTGAAGCCCTGGTTGCCCGGAACGTAGAAATGACCACTACTTTCACACTGTTTGCAATTATTCATTTAATACGATGGAAATGCTGTTGTATTTATATCGTATTTTATGCTTCGGGCGTTGACTTCTTAGGCCCTAACTATTCGATCTGGTGGAACAACGCCGTAGAGTGAAGCCTAGGTTGCCCGGAACGTAGATATGACCATTACTTTCACACTGTTTGCAATTATTCCTTTTATACGATGGAAAAGCTGTTGTATTTATATCGTATTTTATGCTTCTGGTGTTGACTTCTAAGCACCTAACTGTTCGATCTGGTGGAGCAACGCCCTAGAGTGAAGCCTAGGTTGCTCGGAATGTAGAAATGACCATAACTATCACACTGATTGCAATTATTCGTTTTATACGATGGAAAAACTGTTGCATATTCATCGTATTTTATGCTTCTGGCGTTGACTTCTTAGGCCGTAACTATTCGATCTGGTGGTGCAACGCCCTGGAGTGAAACCTGGATTGCCCGGAACGTAGAAATAACCACTACTATCACACTGGTTGCAAATTATTCCTGCTATACGATGGAAAAGCTGTTGTATTTTTATTGCATTTTATGCTTCTGGCGTTCACTTCTTAGGACCTAACTATTCGATCTGGTGGAACAACGGCCTAGGGTGAAGCCTAGGTTGCCCGGAACGTAGAAATGACCATAACTTTCACACTGGTTGCAATTATTTGTTTTATACGATGGAAATGCTGTTGTATTTATATAGTATTTTGTGCTTCTGGCGTTTACTTCTTAGGCCCTAACTATTCCATCTGGTGGAACAACGACCTGGAGTAAAGCCCAGGTTGCGCGGAACGTAGAAATGACCATAACTTTCACACTGGTAGCAATTATTCGTTTTATACAATGGAAAAACTGTTCTATTTATATTGTATTTTATGCTTCTGGCGTTGCCTACTTAGGCCCTGACTATTCGATCTTGTGGAGCAACGCACTAGAGTGAAGCCTAGGTTGCTCGGAATGTAGAAATGACCATAAGTTGCATACTGGTTGCAATTATTCGTTTTATACGATGGAAAAACTGTTGTATTTTGATTCTATTTTATGCTTTTAGCGATGAATTCTAAGTCCCTAGCTATTCGATCTGGTGGAGCAACGCCCTAGAGTGACGCCTAGGTTGCTCGGAACGTAGAAATGACCATTACATTCACACTGGTTGCAATTATTCGTTTTATACGATGGAAAAACTGTTCTATATATTTTGTATTTTATGCTTCGGGCGTTGACTTCTAAGGCCCTAACTACTCGATCTGGTGGTGCAACTCCCTAGCGTGAAGCCTAGGTTGCTCGGAAAGTAGAAATGACCATAGCTTCCATACTGCTTGCGATTATTCGTTTTATATGATGGAAAAACTGTTGTATTTATATCGTGTTTTATGCTTCTGGCGTTGACTTCTTAGGCCCTAACTATTCCATCTGGTGGAACAACTCCCTAGGGTGAAGCCTAGGTAGCCCGGAAAGTAGAAATGCCCATAACTTCCACACTGGTAGAAATTATTCGTTTTATACGATTGAAAAACTGTACTATTTATTTTGTATTTTATGCTTCGGGCGTTGACTTCTAAGGCCCTAACTGTTTGATCTGGTGGAGCAACGCCCTAGAGTGAAGCCTAGGTTGCCCGGAACGAAGAAATGACCATTACTTTCACACTGTTTGCAATTGTTCCTTTTATACGATGGAAAAGCTGTTGTATTTATATCGTATTTTATGCTTCTGGCGTTGACTTCTTAGGCCCTAACATTTCGATGTGGTGGAGCAACGCCCTACAGTGAAGCCTTGGTTGCCCGGAACGTAGATATGACCATAACCTTCACACAGGTTGCAATTATTCGTTTTATACGGTGTAAAGGCTGTTGTACTTAATTTGTATTTTATTCTTCTGGTGTTGATTCCTTAGGCCCTAACTATTCGATCTAGATGAACAACGCCGTAGAGTGAAGCCTAGGTTGCCCGGAACGTAGGAATAACCATTACTTTCACACTGTTTGCATTTATTCCTTTTATACGATGGAAAAGCTGTTGTATTTATATCGTATTTTATGCTTCTGGCGTTGACTTCTAAGGACCTAACTATTCGACCAGGTGGAGCGATGCCTCAGAGTTAAGTCTAGGATGCCCGAAACGCCGAAATGATCATTACTTTCACGCTTGTTGCAATTATTCCTGTTATAGGATGGAAAGACTGTTGTATTCTTATTGTATTTTATACTTCAGGCGTTGACTTCTGAGGACCTAACTATTCGGTCTGGTGGAGAAACGCCCTAGAGTGAAGTCTATGTTGCCCGGAAAGTAGAAATGACCATAACTTTCACACTGGTAGCAATTATTCGTTTCACACGATGGAAAAACTGTTTTATTTATTTTGTATTTTATGCTTCGGGCGTTGACTTCTAAGGCCCTAGCTATTCGATCTGGTGGAGCAACGCCCTAGAGTGCAGCCTAGGCTGCCCGGTACGTAGAAATGACCACTACTTTCACACTGTTTGCAATTATTCATTTAATACGATGGAAATGCTGTTGTATTTATATCGTATTTTATGCTTCGGGCGGAGACTTCTTAGGCCCTAACATTTCGATGTGGTGGAACAGCGCCCTAGGGTAAAGCCAAGATGGCGCGGAACGTAGAAATGACCATAACTTTCACACTGGTTGCTATCATTCGTTTTATATGATGGAAAAGCTGATGTATTTATGTTGTATTTTATGCTTCTGTCGTTCACTTCTTAGGCCCTAACTATTCGATCTGGTGGAGCAACGGCCCAGGGTGAAGCCTAGGTTTCCCGGAACGTAGAAATGACCATAACTTTCATACTGGTTGCAATTATTCGTTTTATATGGTGGAAAAACTGTTGTATTTATATTGTATTTTATGCTTCTGGCGTTGACTTCTAAGGCCCTAACTATTCGGTCAGGTGGAGTAACGCCCTAGAGTGAAGCCTAGGTTGCTCGAAATGTTGAAATGACCATAACTTTCACACTGGTTGTAATTATTCGTTTTATACGATGGAAACGCTGTTGTATTTATATCGTATTTTATACTTCAGGCGTTGACTTCTGAGGCCGTAGCTATTCGATGTGGTGGTAGAACGCCATACAGTGAAGCCTAGGTTGCCCGGAACGTATAAATGACCATTACTTTCACACTGTTTGCAATTATTCCTTTTATACGATGGAAAGGCTGTTCTATTTATATCGTATTTTATGCTTCTGGCGTTAACTTCTAAGGCCGTAGCTGTTCGATCTAGTGGAGCAACGCCCTATAGTGAAGCTGAGGTTGCCCGGAACGTAGAAGTGACTATATCTTTCACACTGGTTGCTATCTTTCGTTTTATACGATGGAAAGACTGTTATATTTATATTGTATTTTATGCTTCTGGCGTTCACTTCTTAGGCCCTAACTATTCGATCTGGTGGAACAACGCCCTAGGGTGAGGCCTAGGTTGCCCGGAACGTAGAAATGATCATAACTTTTACACTGGTAGCAATTATTCGTTTTATACAATGGAAAAACTGTTCTATTTATTTTGTATTTAATGCTTCGGGCGTTGACTTCTAAGGCCCTAACTGTTTGATCTGGTGGAGCAACGCCCTAGAGTGAAGCCTAGGTTGCCTGGAACGTAGAAATGACCATCACTTTCACACGGGTTGCAATTATTCCTGTTATAGGATGGAAAGACTGTTGTATTTTTATTGTATTTTATACTTCAGGCATTGACTTCTGAGGCCGTAGCTATCCGATGTGGTGGAAGAACGCCATACAGTGAAGCCTAGGTTGCCCGGAACGTAGAAATGACCATAACTTTCACACTGGTTGCAATTATTTGTTTTATACGGTGGAAAAGCTGTTGTATTTATATCGTATCTTATGCTTCTGGCGTTGACTTCTTAGGCCCTAACTATTCCATCTTGTGGAACAACGCCCTAGGGTGAAGCCTAGGTTGCCCGGAACGTAGAAATGACCATAGCTTTTACACTGGCAGCAATTATTCGTTTTATTCAATGGAAAAACCGTTCTATTTATTTTGTATTTTATGCTTCTGGCGTTGACTTCTGAGGCCGTTGCTATTCGATGTGGTGGAAGAACGCCATAGAGTGAAGCCTATGTAGCCCGGAACGGAGAAATGTCCATATCTTTCACACTGTTTGCAATTATTCATTGTATACGATGGCAAAGCTGTTGTATTTATATTGTATTTTATGCTTCTGGCGTTGACTTCTTAGGCCCTAACTATTCGATCAGGTGGAGCGATGCCTCAGAGTTAAGTCTAGGATGCCCGAAACGCCGAAATGATCATTACTTTCACGCTTGTTGCAATTATTCCTGTTATAGGATCGAAAGACTGTTGTATTTTTATTGTATTTTATACTTCAGGCGTTGACTTCTGAGGCCGTAGCTATTCGATGTGGTGGAAGAACGCCATACAGTGAAGCCTAGGTTGCCCGGAACGTAGAAATGGCCATAACTTTCACACTGGTTGCTATTATTCGTTTTATACGATGGAAAAACTGATGTATTTATATTGTATTTTATGCTTCTGTCGTTCACTTCTTAGGCCCTAACTATTCGATCTGGTGGAGCAACGGCCCAGGGTGAAGCCTAGGTTTCCCGGAACGTAGAAATGACCATAACTTTCATACTGGTTGCAATTATTCGTTTTATATGGTGGAAAAACTGTTGTATTTATATCGTATTTTATGCTTCTGGCGTTGACTTCTAAGGCCCTAACTATTCGATCAGGTGGTGCAACGCCCTAGAGTGAAGCCTAGGTTGCTCGAAATGTAGAAATGACTATAACTTTCACACTGGTTGCTATTATTCGTTTTATATGATGGAAAGACTGTTGTATTTATATTGTATTTTATGCTTCGGGCGTTGACTTCTAAGGCCCCAACAGTTTGATCTGGTGGAGCAACGACCTAGAGTGAAGCCTAGGTTGCCTGGAACGTAGAAATGACCATAACCTTCACCCTGGTAGCAATTATTCGTTTTATACGATGGAAGAACTGTTATATTTATATTGCATTTTATGCTTCGGGCATTGACTTCTAAGGCCCTAACTATTCAATCTGTTGGAGCAACGCCCTAGGGTGAAGCCTAGGTTGCCCGGTACGTAGAAATGACCATAAGTTTCATACTGGTTGCAATTATTCGTTTTATACGATGGAAAAGCTGTTGTATTTATATTGTATTTTATGCTTCTGGCGTTCACTTCTTAGGCCCTAACTATTCGATCTGGTGGTACAACGCCCTAGGGTGAAGCCTAGGTTGCCCGGAACGTAGAAATGACCATAACTTTTGCACTGGCAGC
This sequence comes from Calliopsis andreniformis, assembly GCF_051401765.1. NCBI lineage: Eukaryota > Metazoa > Arthropoda > Insecta > Hymenoptera > Andrenidae > Calliopsis > Calliopsis andreniformis. Next base: position 11,314,341 of record NW_027480431.1, on the reverse strand, counting down.
AATTATTCGTTTTATACAATGGAAAAACCGTTCTATTTATTTTGTATTTTATGCTTCGGGCGTTGACTTCTAAGGCCCTAACTGCTGATCTGGTGGAGCACCGCCGTAGAGTGAAGCCTAGGTTGCTCGGAACGTAGAAATAACCACCACTTTCACACTGTTTGCAATTATTCATTTTATACGATGGAAAAGCTGTTGTATTTATATTGTATTTTATGCTTCTGGCGTTGACTTCTAAGGCCCTAACTATTCGATCAGGTGGAGTAACGCCCCAGAGTGAAGCCTAGGTTGCTCGAAATGTTGAAATGACCATAACTTTCACACTGGTTGTAATTATACGTTTTATACGATGGAAACGCTGTTGTATTTATATCGTATTTTATACTTCAGGCGTTGACTTCCTAGGCCGTAGCTATTCGATGTGGTGGAAGAACGCCATACAGTGAAGCCTAGGTTGCCCGGAACGTAGAAATGACCATTACTTTCACACTGTTTGCAATTATTCCTTTTATACGATGGAAAAGCTGTTGTATTTATATCGTATTTTATGCTTCTGGCGTTCACTTCTTAGGCCCTAACTATTCGATCTGGTGGAACAACGGCCTAGGGTGAAGCCTAGGTTGCCCGGAACGTAGAAATGACCATAACTTTTACACTGGTAGCAATTATTCGTTTTATGCAATGGAAAAACTGTTCTATTTATTTTGTATTTAATGCTTCGGGCGTTGACTTCTAAGGCCCTAACTGTTTGATCTGGTGGAGCAACGCCCTAGAGTGAAGCCTAGGTTGCCTGGAACGTAGAAAAGACCATCCCTTTCACACGGGTTGCAATTATTCCTGTTATAGGATGGAAAGACTGTGGTGGAAGAATTTATATCGTATTTTATGCTTCGGGCGTTGACTTCTAAGGCCCTAACTATTCGATCTGGTGGAACAACGCCCTAGGGTAAAGCCAAGATTGCGCGGAACGTACAAATGACCATAACTTTCACACTGGTTGCTATCATTCGTTTTATATGATGGAAAGACTGATGTATTTATATTGTATTTTATGCTTCTGTCGTTCACTTCTTAGGCCCTAACTATTCCATCTGGTGGAGCAACGGCCCAGGGTGAAGCCTATGTTTCCCGGAACGTAGAAATGTCCATAACTTTCATACTGGTTGCAATTATTCGTTTTATATGGTGGAAAAACTGTTGTATTTATATTGTATTTTATGCTTCTGGCGTTGACTTCTAAGGCCCTAACTATTCGATCAGGTGGAGTAACGCCCTATAATGAAGCCTAGGTTGCTCGAAATGTTGAAATGACCATAACTTTTACACTGGTAGCAATTATTCGTATTATACAATGGAAAAACTGTTCTATTTATTTTGTATTTAATGCTTCGGGCGTTGACTTCTAAGGCCCTAACTGCTTGATCTGGTGGAGAAACGCCCTAGAGTGAAGCCTAGGTTGCCTGGAACGTAGAAATGACCATCACTTTCACACTGTTTGCAATTATTCCTTTTATACGATGGAAAAGCTGTTGTATTTATATCGTATTTTATGCTTCTGGCGTTGACTTCTAAGTCCCTAGCTATTCGATCTAGTGGAGCAACGCCCTAGAGTGAAGCCTAGGTTGCTCGGAACGTAGAAATAGCCACCACTTTCACACTGTTTGCAATTATTCATTTTATACGATGGAAAAGCTGTTGTATTTATATCGTATTTTATGCTTCGGGCGTTGACTTCTAAGGCCCTAACTATTCGATCTGGTGGAACAACGGCCTAGGGTAAAGCCAACATTGTGCGGAACGTAGAAATGACCATAACTTTCACACTGGTTGCTATCATTCGTTTCATATGATGGAAAAACTGATGTATTTATATTGTATTTTATGCTTCTGTCGTTCTCTTCTTAGGCCCTAACTATTCGATCTGGTGGAACAACGGCCTAGGGTGAAGCCTAGGTTGCCCGGAACGTAGAAATGGCCATAACTTTTACACTGGTAGCAATTATTCGTTTTATACAATGGAAAAACAGTTCTATTTATTTTGTATTTAATGCTTCTGGCGTTCACTTCTTAGGCCCTAACTATTCGATCTGGTAGAGCAACGCCCTAGAGTGAAGCCTAGGTTGCCCGGTACGTAGAAATGACCATAAGTTTCATACTGGTTGCAATTATTCGTTTTATACGATGGAAAAGCTGTTGTATTTATATTGTATTTTATGCTTCGGGCGTTGACTTCTAAGGCCCTAACTGCTTGATCTGGTGGAGAAACGCCCTAGAGTGAAGCCTAGGTTGCCTGGAACGTAGAAATGTCCATCACTTTCACACTGTTTGCAATTATTCCTTTTATACGATGGAAAAGCTGTTGTATTTATATCGTATTTTATGCTTCTGGCGTTGACTTCTAAAGCCCTAGCTATTCGATCTAGTGGAGCAACGCCCTAGAGTGAAGCCTAGGTTGCTCGGAACGTAGAAATAGCCACCACTTTCATACTGTTTGCAATTATTCATTTTATACTATGGAAAAGCTGTTGTATTTATATCGTATTTTATGCTTCGGGCGTCGACTTCTAAGGCCCTAACTATTCGATCTGGTGGAACAACGCCCTAGGGTAAAGCCTAGGTTGCCCGGAACGTAGAGATGACCATAACTTTTACACTGGCAGCAATTATTCGTTTTATACAATGGAAAAACCGTTCTATTTATTTTGTATTTTATGCTTCGGGCGTTGACTTCTAAGGCCCTAACTGCTGATCTGGTGGAGCACCGCCGTAGAGTGAAGCCTTGGTTGCCCGGAACGTAGAAATGACCATAACTTTCACACTGGTTGCTATTATTCGTTTTATACGATGGAAAGACTGTTATATTTATATTGTATTTTATGCTTCTGGCGTTCACTTCTTAGGCCCTAACTATTCGATCTGGTGGAACAACGCCCTAGGGTGAGGCCTAGGTTGCCCGGAACGTAGAAATGATCATAACTTTTACACTGGTAGCAATTATTCGTTTTATACAATGGAAAAACTGTTCTATTTATTTTGTATTTAATGCTTCGGGCGTTGACTTCTAAGGCCCTAACTGTTTGATCTGGTGGTGCAACGCCCTAGAGTGAAGCCTAGGTTGCTCGAAATGTAGAAATGACTATAACTTTCACACTGGTTGCTATTATTCGTTTTATATGATGGAAAGACTGTTGTATTTATATTGTATTTTATGCTTCGGGCGTTGACTTCTAAGGCCCTAACTATTCGATCAGGTGGTGCAACGCCCTAGAGTGAAGCCTAGGTTGCTCGAAATGTAGAAATGACTATAACTTTCACACTGGTTGTAATTATACGTTTTATACGATGGAAACGCTGTTGTATTTATATCGTATTTTATACTTCAGGCGTTGACTTCTGAGGCCGTAGCTATTCGATGTGGTGGAAGAACGCCATACAGTGAAGCCTAGGTTGCCCGGAACGTAGAAATGACCATTACTTTCACACTGTTTGCAATTATTCCTTTTATACGATGGAAAAGCTGTTGTATTTATATCGTATTTTATGCTTCTGGCGTTCACTTCTTAGGCCCTAACTATTCGATCTGGTGGAACAACGGCCTAGGGTGAAGCCTAGGTTGCCCGGAACGTAGAAATGACCATAACTTTTACACTGGTAGCAATTATTCGTTTTATGCAATGGAAAAACTGTTCTATTTATTTTGTATTTAATGCTTCGGGCATTGACTTCTAAGGCCCTAACTGTTTGATCTGGTGGAGCAACGCCCTAGAGTGAAGCCTAGGTTGCCTGGAACGTAGAAATGACCATCCCTTTCACACGGGTTGCAATTATTCCTGTTATAGGATGGAAAGACTGTGGTGGAAGAATTTATATCGTATTTTATGCTTCGGGCGTTGACTTCTAAGGCCCTAACTATTCGATCTGGTGGAACAACGCCCTAGGGTAAAGCCAAGATTGCGCGGAACGTAGAAATGACCATAACTTTCACACTGGCTGCTATCATTCGTTTTACATGATGGAAAGACTGATGTATTTATATTGTATTTTATGCTTCTGTCGTTGACTTCTTAGGCCCTAACTATTCGATCTGGTGGAGCAACGGCCCAGGGTGAAGCCTATGTTTCCCGGAACGTAGAAATGTCCATAACTTTCATACTGGTTGCAATTATTCGTTTTATATGGTGGAAAAACTGTTGTATTTATATTGTATTTTATGCTTCTGGCGTTGACTTCTAAGGCCCTAACTATTCGATCAGGTGGAGTAACGCCCTATAATGAAGCCTAGGTTGCTCGAAATGTTGAAATGACCATAACTTTTACACTGGTAGCAATTATTCGTATTATACAATGGAAAAACTGTTCTATTTATTTTGTATTTAATGCTTCGGGCGTTGACTTCTAAGGCCCTAACTGCTTGATCTGGTGGAGAAACGCCCTAGAGTGAAGCCTAGGTTGCCTGGAACGTAGAAATGACCATCACTTTCACACTGTTTGCAATTATTCATTTTATACGATGGAAAAGCTGTTGTATTTATATCGTATTTTATGCTTCGGGCGTTGACTTCTAAGGCCCTAACTATTCGATCTGGTGGAACAACGGCCTAGGGTAAAGCCAACATTGTGCGGAACGTAGAAATGACCATAACTTTCACACTGGTTGCTATCATTCGTTTCATATGATGGAAAAACTGATGTATTTATATTGTATTTTATGCTTCTGTCGTTCTCTTCTTAGGCCCTAACTATTCGATCTGGTGGAACAACGGCCTAGGGTGAAGCCTAGATTGCCCGGAACGTAGAAATGGCCATAACTTTTACACTGGTAGCAATTATTCGTTTTATACAATGGAAAAACAGTTCTATTTATTTTGTATTTAATGCTTCTGGCGTTCACTTCTTAGGCCCTAACTATTCGATCTGGTAGAGCAACGCCCTAGAGTGAAGCCTAGGTTGCCCGGTACGTAGAAATGACCATAAGTTTCATACTGGTTGCAATTATTCGTTTCATACGATGGAAAAGCTGTTGTATTTATATTGTATTTTATGCTTCGGGCGTTGACTTCTAAGGCCCTAACTGCTTGATCTGGTGGAGAAACGCCCTAGAGTGAAGCCTAGGTTGCCTGGAACGTAGAAATGACCATCACTTTCACACTGTTTGCAATTATTCCTTTTATACGATGGAAAAGCTGTTGTATTTATATCGTATTTTATGCTTCTGGCGTTGACTTCTAAGGCCCTAGCTATTCGATCTAGTGGAGCAACGCCCTAGAGTGAAGCCTATGTTGCTCGGAACGTAGAAATAGCCACCACTTTCATACTGTTTGCAATTATTCATTTTATACGATGGAAAAGCTGTTGTATTTATATCGTATTTTATGCTTCGGGCGTCGACTTCTAAGGCCCTAACTATTCGATCTGGTGGAACAACGCCCTAGGGTAAAGCCAAGATTGTGCGGAACGTAGAAATGACCATAACTTTCACACTGGTTGCTATCATTCGTTTTATATGATGGAAAAACTGTTGTATTTATTTTGTATTTTATGCTTCTGGCGTTCACTTCTTAGGCCCTAACTATTCGATCTGGTGGAACAACGGCCTAGGGTGAAGCCTAGGTTGCCCGGAACGTAGAAATGGCCATAACTTTTACACTGGTAGCAATTATTCGTTTTATACAATGGAAAAACTGTTCTATTTATATTGTATTTAATGCTTCTGGCGTTCACTTCTTAGGCCCTAACTATTCGATCTGGTAGAGCAACGCCCTAGAGTGAAGCCTAGGTTGCCCGGTACGTAGAAATGACCATAACTTTCACACTGGTTGCTATCATTCGTTTTATATGATGGAAAAGCTGATGTATTTATATTGTATTTTATGCTTCTGTCGTTCACTTCTTAGGCCCTAACTATTCGATCTGGTGGAGCAACGGCCCAGGGTGAAGCCTAGGTTTCCCGGAACGTAGAAATGACCATAACTTTCATACTGGTTGCAATTATTCGTTTTATATGGTGGAAAAACTGTTGTATTTATATTGTATTTTATGCTTCTGGCGTTGACTTCTAAGGCCCTAACTATTCGGTCAGGTGGAGTAACGCCCTAGAGTGAAGCCTAGGTTGCTCGAAATGTTGAAATGACCATTACTTTCACACTGGTTGTAATTATTCGTTTTATACGATGGAAACGCTGTTGTATTTATATCGTATTTTATACTTCAGGCGTTGACTTCTGAGGCCGTAGCTATTCGATGTGGTGGTAGAACGCCATACAGTGAAGCCTAGGTTGCCCGGAACGTATAAATGACCATTACTTTCACACTGTTTGCAATTATTCCTTTTATACGATGGAAAAGCTGTTCTATTTATATCGTATTTTATGCTTCTGGCGTTAACTTCTAAGGCCCTAGCTGTTCGATCTAGTGGAGCAACGCCCTATAGTGAAGCTTAGGTTGCCCGGAACGTAGAAATGACCATATCTTTCACACTGGTTGCTATCTTTCGTTTTATACGATGGAAAGACTGTTATATTTATATTGTATTTTATGCTTCTGGCGTTCACTTCTTAGGCCCTAACTATTCGATCTGGTGGAACAACGCCCTAGGGTGAGGCCTAGGTTGCCCGGAACGTAGAAATGATCATAACTTTTACACTGGTAGCAATTATTCGTTTTATACAATGGAAAAACTGTTCTATTTATTTTGTATTTAATGCTTCGGGCGTTGACTTCTAAGGCCCTAACTGTTTGATCTGGTGGAGCAACGCCCTAGAGTGAAGCCTAGGTTGCCTGGAACGTAGACATGACCATCACTTTCACACGGGTTGCAATTATTCCTGTTATAGGATGGAAAGACTGTTGTATTTTTATTGTATTTTATACTTCAGGCGTTGACGTCTGAGGCCGTAGCTATCCGATGTGGTGGAAGAACGCCATACAGTGAAGCCTAGGTTGCCCGGAACGTAGAAATGACCATAACTTTCACACTGGTTGCAATTATTTGTTTTATACGGTGGAAAAGCTGTTGTATTTATATCGTATCTTATGCTTCTGGCGTTGACTTCTTAGGCCCTAACTATTCCATCTTGTGGAACAACGCCCTAGGGTGAAGCCTAGGTTGCCCGGAACGTAGAAATGACCATAGCTTTTACACTGGCAGCAATTATTCGTTTTATACAATGGAAAAACCGTTCTATTTATTTTGTATTTTATGCCTCGGGCGTTGACTTCTAAGGCCCTAACTGTTTGATCTGGTGGAGCATCGCCGTAGAGAGAAGCCTAGGTTGCCCGGAACGTAGAAATGGCCATAACTTTTACACTGGTAGCAATTATTCGTTTTACACAATGGAAAAACTGTTCTATTTATTTTGTATTTAATGCTTCTGGCGTTCACTTCTTAGGCCCTAACTATTCGATCTGGTAGAGCAACGCCCTAAGGTGAAGCCTAGGTTGCCCGGAACGTAGAGATGACCATAACTTTTACACTGGCACTAATTATTCGTTTTATACAATGGAAAAACCGTTCTATTTATTTTGTATTTTATGCTTCGGGCGTTGACTTCTAAGGCCCTAACTGCTGATCTGGTGGAGCACCGCCGTAGAGTGAAGCCTTGGTTGCCCGGAACGTAGAAATGACCATAACTTTCACACTGGTTGCTATTATTCGTTTTATACGATGGAAAAACTGATGTATTTATATTGTATTTTATGCTTCTGTCGTTCAATTCTTAGGCCCTAACTATTCGATCTGGTGGAGCAACGGCCCAGGGTGAAGCCTAGGTTTCCCGGAAAGTAGAAATGACCATAAGTTTCATACTGTTTGCAATTTTTCGTTTTATGCGATGGAAAAACTGTTTTATTTATTTTGTATTTTATGCTTCGGGCGTTGACTTCTAAGGCCCAAACTATTCGATCTGGTGGAGCAACGCCCTAGAGTGCAGCCTAGGTTGCCCGGTACGTAGAAATGACCATAAGTTTCATACTGGTTGCAATTATTCGTTTTATACGATGGAAAAGCTGTTGTATTTATATTGTATTTTATGCTTCTGGCGTTCACTTCTTAGGCCCTAACTATTCGATCTGGTGGTACAACGCCCTAGGGTGAAGCCTAGGTTGCCCGGAACGTAGAAATGACCATAACTTTTACACTGGCAGCAATTATTCGTTTTATACAATGGAAAAACCGTTCTATTTATTTTGTATTTTATGCTTCGGGCGTTGACTTCTAAGGCCCTAACTGCTGATCTGGTGGAGCACCGCCGTAGAGTGAAGCCTAGGTTGCTCGGAACGTAGAAATAACCACCACTTTCACACTGTTTGCAATTATTCATTTTATACGATGGAAAAGCTGTTGTATTTATATCGTATTTTATGCTTCGGGCGTTGACTTCTAAGGCCCTAACTATTCGATCTGGTGGAACAGCGCCCTAGGGTAAAGCCAAGATTGCGCGGAACGTAGAAATGACCATAACTTTCACACTGATTGCTATCATTCGTTTTATATGATGGAAAAGCTGATGTATTTATATTGTATTTTATGCTTCTGTCGTTCACTTCTTAGGCCCTAACTATTCCATCTGGTGGAGCAATGGCCCAGGGTGAAGCCTAGGTTTCCCGGAACGTAGAAATGACCATAACTTTCATACTGGTTGCAATTATTCGTTTTATATGGTGGAAAAACTGTTGTATTTATATTGTATTTTATGCTTCTGGCGTTGACTTCTAAGGCCCTAACTATTCGGTCAGGTGGAGTAACGCCCTAGAGTGAAGCCTAGGTTGCTCGAAATGTTGAAATGACCATAACTTCAACACTGGTTGTAATTATTCGTTTTATACGATGGAAACGCTGTTGTATTTATATCGTATTTTATACTTCAGGCGTTGACTTCTGAGGCCGTAGCTATTCGATGTGGTGGTAGAACGCCATACAGTGAAGCCTAGGTTGCCCGGAACGTATAAATGACCATTACTTTCACACTGTTTGCAATTATTCCTTTTATACGATGGAAAAGCTGTTCTATTTATATCGTATTTTATGCTTCTGGCGTTAACTTCTAAGGCCCTAGCTGTTCGATCTAGTGGAGCAACGCCCTATAGTGAAGCTGAGGTTGCCCGGAACGTAGAAATGACCATATCTTTCACACTGGTTGCTATCTTTCGTTTTATACGATGGAAAGACTGTTATATTTATATTGTATTTTATGCTTCTGGCGTTCACTTCTTAGGCCCTAACTATTCGATCTGGTGGAACAACGCCCTAGGGTGAGGCCTAGGTTGCCCGGAACGTAGAAATGATCATAACTTTTACACTGGTAGCAATTATTCGTTTTATACAATGGAAAAACTGTTCTATTTATTTTGTATTTAATGCTTCGGGCGTTGACTTCTAAGGCCCTAACTGTTTGATCTGGTGGAGCAACGCCCTAGAGTGAAGCCTAGGTTGCCTGGAACGTAGACATGACCATCACTTTCACACGGGTTGCAATTATTCCTGTTATAGGATGGAAAGACTGTTGTATTTTTATTGTATTTTATACTTCAGGCGTTGACGTCTGAGGCCGTAGCTATCCGATGTGGTGGAAGAACGCCATACAGTGAAGCCTAGGTTGCCCGGAACGTAGAAATGACCATAACTTTCACACTGGTTGCAATTATTTGTTTTATACGGTGGAAAAGCTGTTGTATTTATATCGTATCTTATGCTTCTGGCGTTGACTTCTTAGGCCCTAACTATTCCATCTTGTGGAACAACGCCCTAGGGTGAAGCCTAGGTTGCCCGGAACGTAGATATGACCATAGCTTTTACACTGGCAGCAATTATTCGTTTTATACAATGGAAAAACCGTTCTATTTATTTTGTATTTTATGCCTCGGGCGTTGACTTCTAAGGCCCTAACTGTTTGATCTGGTGGAGCATCGCCGTAGAGAGAAGCCTAGGTTGCCCGGAACGTAGAAATGGCCATAACTTTTACACTGGTAGCAATTATTCGTTTTACACAATGGAAAAACTGTTCTATTTATTTTGTATTTAATGCTTCTGGCGTTCACTTCTTAGGCCCTAACTATTCGATCTCGTAGAGCAACGCCCTAAGGTGAAGCCTAGGTTGCCCGGAACGTAGAGATGACCATAACTTTTACACTGGCACTAATTATTCGTTTTATACAATGGAAAAACCCTTCTATTTATTTTGTATTTTATGCTTCGGGCGTTGACTTCTAAGGCCCTAACTGCTGATCTGGTGGAGCACCGCCGTAGAGTGAAGCCTTGGTTGCCCGGAACGTAGAAATGACCATAACTTTCACACTGGTTGCTATTATTCGTTTTATACGATGGAAAAACTGATGTATTTATATTGTATTTTATGCTTCTGTCGTTCAATTCTTAGGCCCTAACTATTCGATCTGGTGGAGCAACGGCCCAGGGTGAAGCCTAGGTTTCCCGGAAAGTAGAAATGACCATAAGTTTCATACTGTTTGCAATTTTTCGTTTTATGCGATGGAAAAACTGTTTTATTTATTTTGTATTTTATGCTTCGGGCGTTGACTTCTAAGGCCCAAACTATTCGATCTGGTGGAGCAACGCCCTAGAGTGCAGCCTAGGTTGCCCGGTACGTAGAAATGACCATAAGTTTCATACTGGTTGCAATTATTCGTTTTATACGATGGAAAAGCTGTTGTATTTATATTGTATTTTATGCTTCGGGCGTTGACTTCTAAGGCCCTAACTGCTGATCTGGTGGAGCACCGCCGTAGAGTGAAGCCTAGGTTGCTCGGAACGTAGAAATAACCACCACTTTCACACTGTTTGCAATTATTCATTTTATACGATGGAAAAGCTGTTGTATTTATATCGTATTTTATGCTTCGGGCGTTGACTTCTAAGGCCCTAACTATTCGATCTGGTGGAACAGCGCCCTAGGGTAAAGCCAAGATTGCGCGGAACGTAGAAATGACCATAACTTTCACACTGGTTGCTATCATTCGTTTTATATGATGGAAAAGCTGATGTATTTATATTGTATTTTATGCTTCTGTCGTTCACTTCTTAGGCCCTAACTATTCCATCTGGTGGAGCAATGGCCCAGGGTGAAGCCTAGGTTTCCCGGAACGTAGAAATGACCATAACTTTCATACTGGTTGCAATTATTCGTTTTATATGGTGGAAAAACTGTTGTATTTATATTGTATTTTATGCTTCTGGCGTTGACTTCTAAGGCCCTAACTATTCGGTCAGGTGGAGTAACGCCCTAGAGTGAAGCCTAGGTTGCTCGAAATGTTGAAATGACCATAACTTTCACACTGGTTGTAATTATTCGTTTTATACGATGGAAACGCTGTTGTATTTATATCGTATTTTATACTTCAGGCGTTGACTTCTGAGGCCGTAGCTATTCGATGTGGTGGCAGAACGCCATACAGTGAAGCCTAGGTTGCCCGGAACGTATAAATGACCATTACTTTCACACTGTTTGCAATTATTCCTTTTATACGATGGAAAAGCTGTTCTATTTATATCGTATTTTATGCTTCTGGCGTTAACTTCTAAGGCCCTAGCTGTTCGATCTAGTGGAGCAACGCCCTATAGTGAAGCTGAGGTTGCCCGGAACGTAGAAATGACCATATCTTTCACACAGGTTGCTATCTTTCGTTTTATACGATGGAAAGACTGTTATATTTATATTGTATTTTATGCTTCTGGCGTTCACTTCTTAGGCCCTAACTATTCGATCTGGTGGAACAACGCCCTAGGGTGAGGCCTAGGTTGCCCGGAACGTAGAAATGATCATAACTTTTACACTGGTAGTTCGTTTTATACAATGGAAAAACTGTTCTATTTATTTTGTATTTAATGCTTCGGGCGTTGACTTCTAAGGCCCTAACTGTTTGATCTGGTGGAGCAACGCCCTAGAGTGAAGCCTAGGTTGCCTGGAACGTAGAAATGACCATCACTTTCACACGGGTTGCAATTATTCCTGTTATAGGATGGAAAGACTGTTGTATTTTTATTGTATTTTATACTTCAGGCGTTGACTTCTGAGGCCGTAGCTATCCGATGTGGTGGAAGAACGCCATACAGTGAAGCCTAGGTTGCCCGGAACGTAGAAATGACCATAACTTTCACACTGGTTGCAATTATTTGTTTTATACGGTGGAAAAGCTGTTGTATTTATATCGTATCTTATGCTTCTGGCGTTGACTTCTTAGGCCCTAACTATTCCATCTTGTGGAACAACGCCCTAGGGTGAAGCCTAGGTTGCCCGGAACGTAGAAATGACCATAGCTTTTACACTGGCAGCAATTATTCGTTTTATACAATGGAAAAACCGTTCTATTTATTTTGTATTTTATGCCTCGGGCGTTGACTTCTAAGGCCCTAACTGTTTGATCTGGTGGAGCATCGCCGTAGAGAGAAGCCTAGGTTACCCGGAACGTAGAAATGGCCATAACTTTTACACTGGTAGCAATTATTCGTTTTACACAATGGAAAAACTGTTCTATTTATTTTGTATTTAATGCTTCTGGCGTTCACTTCTTAGGCCCTAACTATTCGATCTGGTAGAGCAACGCCCTAAGGTGAAGCCTAGGTTGCCCGGAACGTAGAGATGACCATAACTTTTACAGTGGCAGCAATTATTCGTTTTATACAATGGAAAAACCGTTCTATTTATTTTGTATATTATGCTTCGGGCGTTGACTTCTAAGGCCCTAACTGCTGATCTGGTGGAGCACCGCCGTAGAGTGAAGCCTTGGTTGCCCGGAACGTAGAAATGACCATAACTTTCACACTGGTTGCTATTATTCGTTTTATACGATGGAAAAACTGATGTATTTATATTGTATTTTATGCTTCTGTCGTTCAATTCTTAGGCCCTAACTATTCGATCTGGTGGAGCAACGGCCCAGGGTGAAGCCTAGGTTTCCCGGAAAGTAGAAATGACCATAAGTTTCATACTGTTTGCAATTTTTCGTTTTATGCGATGGAAAAACTGTTTTATTTATTTTGTATTTTATGCTTCGGGCGTTGACTTCTAAGGCCCTAACTATTCGATCTGGTGGAGCAACGCCCTAGAGTGCAGCCTAGATTGCCCGGAACGTAGAAATGACCATAACTTTCATACTGGTTGCAATTATTCGTTTTATATGGTGGAAAAACTGTTGTATTTATATTGTATTTTATGCTTCTGGCGTTGACTTCTAAGGCCCTAACTATTCGATCAGGTGGAGTAACGCCCTAGAGTGAAGCCTAGGTTGCTCGAAATGTTGAAATGACCATAACTTTCACACTGGTTGTAAGTATTCGTTTCATACGATGGAAACGCTGTTGTATTTATATCGTATTTTATACTTCAGGCGTTGACTTCTGAGGCCGCAGCTATTCGATGTGTGGTGGAAGAACGCCATACAGTGATGCCTAGGTTGCCCGGAACGTAGAAATGACCATTAGTTTCACACTGTTTGCAATTATTCCTTTTATACGATGGAAAAGCTATTGTATTTATATCGTATTTTATGCTTCTGGCGTTCACTTCTTAGGCCCTAACTATTCGATCTGGTGGAACAACGGCCTAGGGTGAAGCCTAGGTTGCCCGGAACGTAGAAATGACCATAACTTTTACACTGGTTGCTATCTTTCGTTTTATACAATGGAAAAACTGTTCTATTTATTTTGTATTTAATGCTTCGGGCGTTGACTTCTAAGGCCCTAACTGTTTGATCTGGTGGAGCAACGCCCTAGAGTGAAGCCTAGGTTGCCTGGAACGTAGAAATGACCATCCCTTTCACACGGGTTGCAATTATTCCTGTTATAGGATGGAAAGACTGTTGTATTTTTAATGTATTTTATACTTCAGGCGTTGACTTCTGAGGCCGTAGCTATCCGATGTGGTGGAAGAACGCCATACAGTGAAGCCTAGGTTGCCCAGAACGTAGAAATGACCATAACTTTCACACTGGTTGCAATTATTTGTTTTATACGATGGAAAAGCTGTTGTATTTATATCGCATTTTACGCTTCTGGCGTTGACTTCTTAGGCCCTAACTATACCATCTGGTGGAACAACGCCCTAGGGTGAAGCCTAGGTTGCCCGGAACGTAGGAATGAGCATAACTATCACACTGGTTGCAATTATTCGTTTTATACGATGGAAAAGCTGCCGTATTTATATCGTATTTTATGCTTCTGGCGATGACTTCTTAGGCCCTAACTATTCCATCTGGTGGAACAACGCCCCAGTGTGACGCCTAGGTTGCCTGGAAAGTAGAAATGACCATAACTTTCACACTGGTAGCAATTATTCGTTTTATACGATGGAAAAACTGTTCTATATATTTTGTATTTTATGCTTCGGGCGTTGACTTCTAAGGCCCTAACTACTCGATCTGGTGGTGCAACTCCCTAGCGTGAAGCCTAGGTTGCTCGGAAAGTAGAAATGACCATAACTTTCATACTGCTTGCGATTATTCGTTTTATATGATGGAAAAACTGTTGTATTTATATCGTGTTTTATGCTTCTGGCGTTGACTTCTTAGGCCCTAACTATTCCACCTGGTGGAACAACTCCCTAGGGTGAAGCCTAGGTTGCCCGGAAAGTAGAAATGCCCATAACTTCCACACTGGTAGAAATTATTCGTTTTATACGATTGAAAAACTGTACTATTTATTTTGTATTTTATGCTTCGGGCGTTGACTTCTAAGGCCCTAACTGTTCGATCTGGTGGGGCAACGCCCTAGAGCGAAGCCTAGGTTGCCCGGAACGTAGAAATGACCATCACTTTCAAACTGGTTGCAATTATTCCTGTTATATGATGGAAAAACTGTTGTATTTTTATTGCATTTTATGCTTCGGCATTGACTTCTAAGGACCTAACTATTCAATCTGTGGGAGCTACGCCCTAGGGTGAAGCCTAGGTTGCCCGGAAAGTAGAAATGACCATAACTTTCATACTGGTTGCAATTATTCGTTTTATACGATGAAAAAACTGTTGTATTTATATTGTATTTTATGCTTCTGGCGTGCACTTCTTAGGCCCTAACTATTCGATCTGGTGGAACAACGCCGTAGGGTGAAGCCTAGGTTGCCCGGAACGTAGAAATGACCATTACCTTCACGCTTGTTGCAATCATTCCAGTTATACGATGGAAGAACAGTTGCATCTTTATTGTATTTTATGCTTCTGGCGTCGACTTCTAAGGCTCTAACTATTCGATCTGAGGGAGCGACGCCCTAGAGTGAAGCCTAGGTAGCCCGGAACGTAGAAATGACCATAACTTTCACACTGGTTGCAATTACTCGTTTTATACGATGGAAAAGCTGTTGTATTTATATCGTATTTTATGCTTCTGGCTTTGACTTCTTAGGCCCTAACAATTCGAGCTGGTGGAGCAACGCCCTAGAGTGAAGCCTAGGTTGCCCGGAACGTAGAAATAACCATCACTTTCAAACTGGTTGCAATTATTCCTGTTATATGATGGAAAAACTGTTGTATTTTTATTGCATTTTAAGCTTCGGGCATTGACTTCTAAGGGCCTAACTATTCAATCTGTGGGAGCTACGCCCTAGGGTGAAGCCTAGGTTGCCCGTAAAGTAGAAATGACCATAACTTTCATACTGGTTGCAATTATTCGTTTTATACGATGGAAAAGCTGTTGTATTTATATTGTATTTTATGCTTCTGGCGTTCACTTCTTAGGCCCTAACTATTCGATCTGGTGGTACAACGCCCTAGGGTGAAGCCTAGGTTGCCCGGAACGTAGAAATGACCATAACTTTTGCACTGGCAGCAATTATTCGTTTTATACAATGGAAAAACCGTTCTATTTATTTTGTATTTTATGCTTCGGGCGTTGACTTCTAAGGCCCTAACTGCTGATCTGGTGGAGCACCGCCGTAGAGTGAAGCCTAGGTTGCTCGGAACGTAGAAATAACCACCACTTTCACACTGTTTGCAATTATTCATTTTATACGATGGAAAAGCTGTTGTATTTATATCGTATTTTATGCTTCGGGCGTTGACTTCTAAGGCCCTAACTATTCGATCTGGTGGAACAGCGCCCTAGGGTAAAGCCAAGATTGCGCGGAACGTAGAAATGACCATAACTTTCACACTGGTTGCTATCATTCGTTTTATATGATGGAAAAGCTGATGTATTTATATTGTATTTTATGCTTCTGTCGTTCACTTCTTAGGCCCTAACTATTCGATCTGGTGGAGCAACGGCCCAGGGTGAAGCCTAGGTTTCCCGGAACGTAGAAATGACCATAACTTTCATACTGGTTGCAATTATTCGTTTTATATGGTGGAAAAACTGTTGTATTTATATTGTATTTTATGCTTCTGGCGTTGACTTCTAAGGCCCTAACTATTCGATCAGGTGGAGTAACGCCCCAGAGTGAAGCCTAGGTTGCTCGAAATGTTGAAATGACCATAACTTTCACACTGGTTGTAATTATACGTTTTATACGATGGAAACGCTGTTGTATTTATATCGTATTTTATACTTCAGGTGTTGACTTCCGAGGCCGTAGCTATTCGATGTGGTGGAAGAACGCCATACAGTGAAGCCTAGGTTGCCCGGAACGTAGAAATGACCATTACTTTCACACTGTTTGCAATTATTCCTTTTATACGATGGAAAAGCTGTTGTATTTATATCGTATTTTATGCTTCTGGCGTTCACTTCTTAGGCCCTAACTATTCGATCTGGTGGAACAACGGCCTAGGGTGAAGCCTAGGTTGCCCGGAACGTAGAAATGACCATAACTTTTACACTGGTAGCAATTATTCGTTTTATGCAATGGAAAAACTGTTCTATTTATTTTGTATTTAATGCTTCGGGCGTTGACTTCTAAGGCCCTAACTGTTTGATCTGGTGGAGCAACGCCCTAGAGTGAAGCCTAGGTTGCCTGGAACGTAGAAATGACCATCCCTTTCACACGGGTTGCAATTATTCCTGTTATAGGATGGAAAGACTGTGGTGGAAGAATTTATATCGTATTTTATGCTTCGGGCGTTGACTTCTAAGGCCCTAACTATTCGATCTGGTGGAACAACGCCCTAGGGTAAAGCCAAGATTGCGCGGAACGTACAAATGACCATAACTTTCACACTGGTTGCTATCATTCGTTTTATATGATGGAAAGACTGATGTATTTATATTGTATTTTATGCTTCTGTCGTTCACTTCTTAGGCCCTAACTATTCGATCTGGTGGAGCAACGGCCCAGGGTGAAGCCTATGTTTCCCGGAACGTAGAAATGTCCATAACTTTCATACTGGTTGCAATTATTCGTTTTATATGGTGGAAAAACTGTTGTATTTATATTGTATTTTATGCTTCTGGCGTTGACTTCTAAGGCCCTAACTATTCGATCAGGTGGAGTAACGCCCTATAATGAAGCCTAGGTTGCTCGAAATGTTGAAATGACCATAACTTTTACACTGGTAGCAATTATTCGTATTATACAATGGAAAAACTGTTCTATTTATTTTGTATTTAATGCTTCGGGCGTTGACTTCTAAGGCCCTAACTGCTTGATCTGGTGGAGAAACGCCCTAGAGTGAAGCCTAGGTTGCCTGGAACGTAGAAATGACCATCACTTTCACACTGTTTGCAATTATTCCTTTTATACGATGGAAAAGCTGTTGTATTTATATCGTATTTTATGCTTCTGGCGTTGACTTCTAAGGCCCTAGCTATTCGATCTAGTGGAGCAACGCCCTAGAGTGAAGCCTAGGTTGCTCGGAACGTAGAAATAGCCACCACTTTCACACTGTTTGCAATTATTCATTTTATACGATGGAAAAGCTGTTGTATTTATATCGTATTTTATGCTTCGGGCGTTGACTTCTAAGGCCCTAACTATTCGATCTGGTGGAACAACGGCCTAGGGTAAAGCCAACATTGTGCGGAACGTAGAAATGACCATAACTTTCACACTGGTTGCTATCATTCGTTTCATATGATGGAAAAACTGATGTATTTATATTGTATTTTATGCTTCTGTCGTTCTCTTCATAGGCCCTAACTATTCGATCTGGTGGAACAACGGCCTAGGGTGAAGCCTAGGTTGCCCGGAACGTAGAAATGGCCATAACTTTTACACTGGTAGCAATTATTCGTTTTATACAATGGAAAAACAGTTCTATTTATTTTGTATTTAATGCTTCTGGCGTTCACTTCTTAGGCCCTAACTATTCGATCTGGTAGAGCAACGCCCTAGAGTGAAGCCTAGGTTGCCCGGTACGTAGAAATGACCATAAGTTTCATACTGGTTGCAATTATTCGTTTTATACGATGGAAAAGCTGTTGTATTTATATTGTATTTTATGCTTCGGGCGTTGACTTCTAAGGCCCTAACTGCTTGATCTGGTGGAGAAACGCCCTAGAGTGAAGCCTAGGTTGCCTGGAACGTAGAAATGTCCATCACTTTCACACTGTTTGCAATTATTCCTTTTATACGATGGAAAAGCTGTTGTATTTATATCGTATTTTATGCTTCTGGCGTTGACTTCTAAAGCCCTAGCTATTCGATCTAGTGGAGCAACGCCCTAGAGTGAAGCCTAGGTTGCTCGGAACGTAGAAATAGCCACCACTTTCATACTGTTTGCAATTATTCATTTTATACGATGGAAAGGCTGTTGTATTTATATCGTATTTTATGCTTCGGGCGTCGACTTCTAAGGCCCTAACTATTCGATCTGGTGGAACAACGCCCTAGGGTAAAGCCTAGGTTGCCCGGAACGTAGAGATGACCATAACTTTTACACTGGCAGCAATTATTCGTTTTATACAATGGAAAAACCGTTCTATTTATTTTGTATTTTATGCTTCGGGCGTTGACTTCTAAGGCCCTAACTGCTGATCTGGTGGAGCACCGCCGTAGAGTGAAGCCTTGGTTGCCCGGAACGTAGAAATGACCATAACTTTCACACTGGTTGCTATTATTCGTTTTATACGATGGAAAGACTGTTATATTTATATTGTATTTTATGCTTCTGGCGTTCACTTCTTAGGCCCTAACTATTCGATCTGGTGGAACAACGCCCTAGGGTGAGGCCTAGGTTGCCCGGAACGTAGAAATGATCATAACTTTTACACTGGTAGCAATTATTCGTTTTATACAATGGAAAAACTGTTCTATTTATTTTGTATTTAATGCTTCGGGCGTTGACTTCTAAGGCCCTAACTGTTTGATCTGGTGGAGCAACGCCCTAGAGTGAAGCCTAGATTGCCCGGAACGTAGAAATGACCATAACTTTCATACTGGTTGCAATTATTCGTTTTATATGGTGGAAAGACTGTTGTATTTTTATTGTATTTTATGCTTCTGGCGTTGACTTCTAAGGTACTAACTATTCGATCTGGGGGAGCGACGCCCTAGAGTGAAGCCTAGGCTGCCCGGAACGTAGAATTGGCCATCACTTTCACACTGGTTGTAATTATTCGTTTCATACGATGGAAACGCTGTTGTATTTATATCGTATTTTATACTTCAGGCGTTGACTTCTGAGGCCGCAGCTATTCGATGTGGTGGAAGAACGCCATACAGAGATGCCTAGGTTGCCCGGAACGTAGAAATGACCATTAGTTTCACACTGTTTGCAATTATTCCTTTTATACGATGGAAAAGCTATTGTATTTATATCGTATTTTATGCTTCTGGCGTTCACTTCTTAGGCCCTAACTATTCGATCTGGTGGAACAACGGCCTAGGGTGAAGCCTAGGTTGCCCGGAACGTAGAAATGACCATAACTTTTACACTGGTTGCTATCTTTCGTTTTATACAATGGAAAAACTGTTCTATTTATTTTGTATTTAATGCTTCGGGCGTTGACTTCTAAGGCCCTAGCTGTTTGATCTGGTGGAGCAACGCCCTAGGGTGAAGCCTAGGTTGCCTGGAACGTAGAAATGACCATCCCTTTCACACGGGTTGCAATTATTCCTGTTATAGGATGGAAAGACTGTTGTATTTTTAATGTATTTTATACTTCAGGCGTTGACTTCTGAGGCCGTAGCTATCCGATGTGGTGGAAGAACGCCATACAGTGAAGCCTAGGTTGCCCAGAACGTAGAAATGACCATAACTTTCACACTGGTTGCAATTATTTGTTTTATACGATGGAAAAGCTGTTGTATTTATATCGCATTTTACGCTTCTGGCGTTGACTTCTTAGGCCCTAACTATACCATCTGGTGGAACAACGCCCTAGGGTGAAGCCTAGGTTGCCCGGAACGTAGAAATGACCATAACTTTTACACTGGTTGCTATTATTCGTTTTATACGATGGAAAAGCCGTTATATTTATATTGTATTTTATGCTTCTGGCGTTGACTTCTGAGGCCGTTGCTATTCGATGTGGTGGAAGAACGCCATAGAGTGAAGCCTAGGTAGCCCGGAACGGAGAAATGTCCATATCTTTCACACTGTTTGCAATTATTCATTGTATACGATGGCAAAGCTGTTGTATTTAAATTGTATTTTATGCTTCTGGCGTTGACTTCTTAGGCCCTAACTATTCGATCAGGTGGAGCGATGCCTCAGAGTTATGTCTAGGATGCCCGAAACGCCGAAATGATCATTACTTTCACGCTTGTTGCAATTATTCCTGTTATAGGATCGAAAGACTGTTGTATTTTTATTGTATTTTATACTTCAGGCGTTGGCTTCTGAGGCCGTAGCTATTCGATGTGGTGGAAGAACGCCATACAGTGAAGCCTAGGTTGCCCGGAACGTAGAAATGACCATAACTTTCACACTGGTTGCTATTATTCGTTTTATACGATGGAAAAACTGATGTATTTATATTGTATTTTATGCTTCTGTCGTTCACTTCTTAGGCCCTAACTATTCGATCTGGTGGAGCAACGGCCCAGGGTGAAGCCTAGGTTTCCCGGAACGTAGAAATGACCATAACTTTCATACTGGTTGCAATTATTCGTTTTATATGGTGGAAAAACTGTTGTATTTATATCGTATTTTATGCTTCTGGCGTTGACTTCTAAGGCCCTAACTATTCGATCAGGTGGTGCAACGCCCTAGAGTGAAGCCTAGGTTGCTCGAAATGTAGAAATGACTATAACTTTCACACTGGTTGCTATTATTCGTTTTATATGATGGAAAGACTGTTGTATTTATATTGTATTTTATGCTTCGGGCGTTGACTTCTAAGGCCCCAACTGTTTGATCTGGTGGAGCACCGCCGTAGAGTGAAGCCTAGGTTGCTCGGAACGTAGAAATAACCATCACTTTCACACTGTTTGCAATTATTCATTTTATACGATGGAAAAGCTGTTGTATTTATATCGTATTTTATGCTTCGGGCGTTGACTTCTAAGGCCCTAACTATTCGATCTGGTGGAACAGCGCCCTAGGGTAAAGCCAAGATTGCGCGGAACGTAGAAATGACCATAACTTTCACACTGGTTGCTATCATTCGTTTTATATGATGGAAAAGCTGATGTATTTATATTGTATTTTATGCTTCTGTCGTTCACTTCTTAGGCCCTAACTATTCGATCTGGTGGAGCAACGGCCCAGGGTGAAGCATAGGTTTCCCGGAACGTAGAAATGACCATAACTTTCATACTGGTTGCAATTATTCGTTTTATATGGTGGAAAAACTGTTGTATTTATATTGTATTTTATGCTTCTGGCGTTGACTTCTAAGGCCCTAACTATTCGATCAGGTGGACTAACGCCCCAGAGTGAAGCCTAGGTTGCTCGAAATGTTGAAATGACCATAACTTTCACACTGGTTGTAATTATACGTTTTATACGATGGAAACGCTGTTGTATTTATATCGTATTTTATACTTCAGGCGTTGACTTCTGAGGCCGTAGCTATTCGATGTGGTGGAAGAACGCCATACAGTGAAGCCTAGGTTGCCCGGAACGTAGAAATGACCATTACTTTCACACTGTTTGCAATTATTCCTTTTATACGATGGAAAAGCTGTTGTATTTATATCGTATTTTATGCTTCTGGCGTTCACTTCTTAGGCCCTAACTATTCGATCTGGTGGAACAACGGCCTAGGGTGAAGCCTAGGTTGCCCGGAACGTAGAAATGACCATAACTTTTACACTGGTAGCAATTATTCGTTTTATGCAATGGAAAAACTGTTCTATTTATTTTGTATTTAATGCTTCGGGCATTGACTTCTAAGGCCCTAACTGTTTGATCTGGTGGAGCAACGCCCTAGAGTGAAGCCTAGGTTGCCTGGAACGTAGAAATGACCATCCCTTTCACACGGGTTGCAATTATTCCTGTTATAGGATGGAAAGACTGTGGTGGAAGAATTTATATCGTATTTTATGCTTCGGGCGTTGACTTCTAAGGCCCTAACTATTCGATCTGGTGGAACAACGCCCTAGGGTAAAGCCAAGATTGCGCGGAACGTAGAAATGACCATAACTTTCACACTGGCTGCTATCATTCGTTTTATATGATGGAAAGACTGATGTATTTATATTGTATTTTATGCTTCTGTCGTTGACTTCTTAGGCCCTAACTATTCGATCTGGTGGAGCAACGGCCCAGGGTGAAGCCTATGTTTCCCGGAACGTAGAAATGTCCATAACTTTCATACTGGTTGCAATTATTCGTTTTATATGGTGGAAAAACTGTTGTATTTATATTGTATTTTATGCTTCTGGCGTTGACTTCTAAGGCCCTAACTATTCGATCAGGTGGAGTAACGCCCTATAATGAAGCCTAGGTTGCTCGAAATGTTGAAATGACCATAACTTTTACACTGGTAGCAATTATTCGTATTATACAATGGAAAAACTGTTCTATTTATTTTGTATTTAATGCTTCGGGCGTTGACTTCTAAGGCCCTAACTGCTTGATCTGGTGGAGAAACGCCCTAGAGTGAAGCCTAGGTTGCCTGGAACGTAGAAATGACCATCACTTTCACACTGTTTGCAATTATTCCTTTTATACGATGGAAAAGCTGTTGTATTTATATCGTATTTTATGCTTCTGGCGTTGACTTCTAAGGCCCTAGCTATACGATCTAGTGGAGCAACGCCCTAGAGTGAAGCCTAGGTTGCTCGGAACGTAGAAATAGCCACCACTTTCACACTGTTTGCACTTATTCATTTTATACGATGGAAAAGCTGTTGTATTTATATCGTATTTTATGCTTCGGGCGTTGACTTCTAAGGCCCTAACTATTCGATCTGGTGGAACAACGGCCTAGGGTAAAGCCAACATTGTGCGGAACGTAGAAATGACCATAACTTTCACACTGGTTGCTATCATTCGTTTCATATGATGGAAAAACTGATGTATTTATATTGTATTTTATGCTTCTGTCGTTCTCTTCTTAGGCCCTAACTATTCGATCTGGTGGAACAACGGCCTAGGGTGAAGCCTAGGTTGCCCGGAACGTAGAAATGGCCATAACTTTTACACTGGTAGCAATTATTCGTTTTATACAATGGAAAAACAGTTCTATTTATTTTGTATTTAATGCTTCTGGCGTTCACTTCTTAGGCCCTAACTATTCGATCTGGTAGAGCAACGCCCTAGAGTGAAGCCTAGGTTGCCCGGTACGTAGAAATGACCATAAGTTTCATACTGGTTGCAATTATTCGTTTTATACGATGGAAAAGCTGTTGTATTTATATTGTATTTTATGCTTCGGGCGTTGACTTCTAAGGCCCTAACTGCTTGATCTGGTGGAGAAACGCCCTAGAGTGAAGCCTAGGTTGCCTGGAACGTAGAAATGACCATCACTTTCACACTGTTTGCAATTATTCCTTTTATACGATGGAAAAGCTGTTGTATTTATATCGTATTTTATGCTTCTGGCGTTGACTTCTAAGGCCCTAGCTATTCGATCTAGTGGAGCAACGCCCTAGAGTGAAGCCTAGGTTGCTCGGAACGTAGAAATAGCCACCACTTTCATACTGTTTGCAATTATTCATTTTATACGATGGAAAAGCTGTTGTATTTATATCGTATTTTATGCTTCGGGCGTCGACTTCTAAGGCCCTAACTATTCGATCTGGTGGAACAACGCCCTAGGGTAAAGCCAAGATTGTGCGGAACGTAGAAATGACCATAACTTTCACACTGGTTGCTATCATTCGTTTTATATGATGGAAAAACTGTTGTATTTATTTTGTATTTTATGCTTCTGGCGTTCACTTCTTAGGCCCTAACTATTCGATCTGGTGGAACAACGGCCTAGGGTGAAGCCTAGGTTGCCCGGAACGTAGAAATGGCCATAACTTTTACACTGGTAGCAATTATTCGTTTTATACAATGGAAAAACTGTTCTATTTATATTGTATTTAATGCTTCTGGCGTTCACTTCTTAGGCCCTAACTATTCGATCTGGTAGAGCAACGCCCTAGAGTGAAGCCTAGGTTGCCCGGTACGTAGAAATGACCATAAGTTTCATACTGGTTGCAATTATTCGTTTTATACGATGGAAAAGCTGTTGTATTTATATTGTATTTTATGCTTCTGGCGTTCACTTCTTAGGCCCTAACTATTCCATCTTGTGGAACAACGCCCTAGGGTGAAGCCTAGGTTGCCCGGAACGTAGAAATGACCATAGCTTTTACACTGGCAGCAATTATTCGTTTTATACAATGGAAAAACCGTTCTATTTATTTTGTATTTTATGCCTCGGGCGTTGACTTCTAAGGCCCTAACTGTTTGATCTGGTGGAGCATCGCCGTAGAGAGAAGCCTAGGTTGCCCGGAACGTAGAAATGGCCATAACTTTTACACTGGTAGCAATTATTCGTTTTACACAATGGAAAAACTGTTCTATTTATTTTGTATTTAATGCTTCCGGCGTTCACTTCTTAGGCCCTAACTATTCGATCTGGTAGAGCAACGCCCTAAGGTGAAGCCTAGGTTGCCCGGAACGTAGAGATGACCATAACTTTTACACTGGCACTAATTATTCGTTTTATACAATGGAAAAACCGTTCTATTTATTTTGTATTTTATGCTTCGGGCGTTGACTTCTAAGGCCCTAACTGCTGATCTGGTGGCGCACCGCCGTAGAGTGAAGCCTTGGTTGCCCGGAACGTAGAAATGACCATAACTTTCACACTGGTTGCTATTATTCGTTTTATACGATGGAAAAACTGATGTATTTATATTGTATTTTATGCTTCTGTCGTTCAATTCTTAGGCCCTAACTATTCGATCTGGTGGAGCAACGGCCCAGGGTGAAGCCTAGGTTTCCCGGAAAGTAGAAATGACCATAAGTTTCATACTGTTTGCAATTTTTCGTTTTATGCGATGGAAAAACTGTTTTATTTATTTTGTATTTTATGCTTCGGGCGTTGACTTCTAAGGCCCAAACTATTCGATCTGGTGGAGCAACGCCCTAGAGTGCAGCCTAGGTTGCCCGGTACGTAGAAATGACCATAAGTTTCATACTGGTTGCAATTATTCGTTTTATACGATGGAAAAGCTGTTGTATTTATATTGTATTTTATGCTTCTGGCGTTCACTTCTTAGGCCCTAACTATTCGATCTGGTGGTACAACGCCCTAGGGTGAAGCCTAGGTTGCCCGGAACGTAGAAATGACCATAACTTTTACACTGGCAGCAATTATTCGTTTTATACAATGGAAAAACCGTTCTATTTATTTTGTATTTTATGCTTCGGGCGTTGACTTCTAAGGCCCTAACTGCTGATCTGGTGGAGCACCGCCGTAGAGTGAAGCCTAGGTTGCTCGGAACGTAGAAATAACCACCACTTTCACACTGTTTGCAATTATTCATTTTATACGATGGAAAAGCTGTTGTATTTATATCGTATTTTATGCTTCGGGCGTTGACTTCTAAGGCCCTAACTATTCGATCTGGTGGAACAGCGCCCTAGGGTAAAGCCAAGATTGCGCGGAACGTAGAAATGACCATAACTTTCACACTGGTTGCTATCATTCGTTTTATATGATGGAAAAGCTGATGTATTTATATTGTATTTTATGCTTCTGTCGTTCACTTCTTAGGCCCTAACTATTCCATCTGGTGGAGCAATGGCCCAGGGTGAAGCCTAGGTTTCCCGGAACGTAGAAATGACCATAACTTTCATACTGGTTGCAATTATTCGTTTTATATGGTGGAAAGACTGTTGTATTTATATTGTATTTTATGCTTCTGGCGTTGACTTCTAAGGCCCTAACTATTCGGTCAGGTGGAGTAACGCCCTAGAGTGAAGCCTAGGTTGCTCGAAATGTTGAAATGACCATAACTTTCACACTGGTTGTAATTATTCGTTTTATACGATGGAAACGCTGTTGTATTTATATCGTATTTTATACTTCAGGCGTTGACTTCTGAGGCCGTAGCTATTCGATGTGGTGGTAGAACGCCATACAGTGAAGCCTAGGTTGCCCGGAACGTATAAATGACCATTACTTTCACACTGTTTGCAATTATTCCTTTTATACGATGGAAAAGCTGTTCTATTTATATCGTATTTTATGCTTCTGGCGTTAACTTCTAAGGCCCTAGCTGTTCGATCTAGTGGAGCAACGCCCTATAGTGAAGCTGAGGTTGCCCGGAACGTAGAAATGACCATATCTTTCACACAGGTTGCTATCTTTCGTTTTATACGATGGAAAGACTGTTATATTTATATTGTATTTTATGCTTCTGGCGTTCACTTCTTAGGCCCTAACTATTCGATCTGGTGGAACAACGCCCTAGGGTGAGGCCTAGGTTGCCCGGAACGTAGAAATGATCATAACTTTTACACTGGTAGCAATTATTCGTTTTATACAATGGAAAAACTGTTCTATTTATTTTGTATTTAATGCTTCGGGCGTTGACTTCTAAGGCCCTAACTGTTTGATCTGGTGGAGCAACGCCCTAGAGTGAAGCCTAGGTTGCCTGGAACGTAGAAATGACCATCACTTTCACACGGGTTGCAATTATTCCTGTTATAGGATGGAAAGACTGTTGTATTTTTATTGTATTTTATACTTCAGGCGTTGACTTCTGAGGCCGTAGCTATCCGATGTGGTGGAAGAACGCCATACAGTGAAGCCTAGGTTGCCCGGAACGTAGAAATGACCATAACTTTCACACTGGTTGCAATTATTTGTTTTATACGGTGGAAAAGCTGTTGTATTTATATCGTATCTTATGCTTCTGGCGTTGACTTCTTAGGCCCTAACTATTCCATCTTGTGGAACAACGCCCTAGGGTGAAGCCTAGGTTGCCCGGAACGTAGAAATGACCATAGCTTTTACACTGGCAGCAATTATTCGTTTTATACAATGGAAAAACCGTTCTATTTATTTTGTATTTTATGCCTCGGGCGTTGACTTCTAAGGCCCTAACTGTTTGATCTGGTGGAGCATCGCCGTAGAGAGAAGCCTAGGTTACCCGGAACGTAGAAATGGCCATAACTTTTACACTGGTAGCAATTATTCGTTTTACACAATGGAAAAACTGTTCTATTTATTTTGTATTTAATGCTTCTGGCGTTCACTTCTTAGGCCCTAACTATTCGATCTGGTAGAGCAACGCCCTAAGGTGAAGCCTAGGTTGCCCGGAACGTAGAGATGACCATAACTTTTACAGTGGCAGCAATTATTCGTTTTATACAATGGAAAAACCGTTCTATTTATTTTGTATTTTATGCTTCGGGCGTTGACTTCTAAGGCCCTAACTGCTGATCTGGTGGAGCACCGCCGTAGAGTGAAGCCTTGGTTGCCCGGAACGTAGAAATGACCATAACTTTCACACTGGTTGCTATTATTCGTTTTATACGATGGAAAAACTGATGTATTTATATTGTATTTTATGCTTCTGTCGTTCAATTCTTAGGCCCTAACTATTCGATCTGGTGGAGCAACGGCCCAGGGTGAAGCCTAGGTTTCCCGGAAAGTAGAAATGACCATAAGTTTCATACTGTTTGCAATTTTTCGTTTTATGCGATGGAAAAACTGTTTTATTTATTTTGTATTTTATGCTTCGGGCGTTGACTTCTAAGGCCCTAACTATTCGATCTGGTGGAGCAACGCCCTAGAGTGCAGCCTAGATTGCCCGGAACGTAGAAATGACCATAACTTTCATACTGGTTGCAATTATTCGTTTTATATGGTGGAAAAACTGTTGTATTTATATTGTATTTTATGCTTCTGGCGTTGACTTCTAAGGCCCTAACTATTCGATCAGGTGGAGTAACGCCCTAGAGTGAAGCCTAGGTTGCTCGAAATGTTGAAATGACCATAACTTTCACACTGGTTGTAAGTATTCGTTTCATACGATGGAAACGCTGTTGTATTTATATCGTATTTTATACTTCAGGCGTTGACTTCTGAGGCCGCAGCTATTCGATGTGGTGGAAGAACGCCATACAGTGATGCCTAGGTTGCCCGGAACGTAGAAATGACCATTAGTTTCACACTGTTTGCAATTATTCCTTTTATACGATGGAAAAGCTATTGTATTTATATCGTATTTTATGCTTCTGGCGTTCACTTCTTAGGCCCTAACTATTCGATCTGGTGGAACAACGGCCTAGGGTGAAGCCTAGGTTGCCCGGAACGTAGAAATGACCATAACTTTTACACTGGTTGCTATCTTTCGTTTTATACAATGGAAAAACTGTTCTATTTATTTTGTATTTAATGCTTCGGGCGTTGACTTCTAAGGCCCTAACTGTTTGATCTGGTGGAGCAACGCCCTAGAGTGAAGCCTAGGTTGCCTGGAACGTAGAAATGACCATCCCTTTCACACGGGTTGCAATTATTCCTGTTATAGGATGGAAAGACTGTTGTATTTTTAATGTATTTTATACTTCAGGCGTTGACTTCTGAGGCCGTAGCTATCCGATGTGGTGGAAGAACGCCATACAGTGAAGCCTAGGTTGCCCAGAACGTAGAAATGACCATAACTTTCACACTGGTTGCAATTATTTGTTTTATACGATGGAAAAGCTGTTGTATTTATATCGCATTTTACGCTTCTGGCGTTGACTTCTTAGGCCCTAACTATACCATCTGGTGGAACAACGCCCTAGGGTGAAGCCTAGGTTGCCCGGAACGTAGAAATGACCACAACTTTTACACTGGTTGCTATTATTCGTTTTATACGATGGAAAAGCCGTTATATTTATATTGTATTTTATGCTTCTGGCGTTGACTTCTGAGGCCGTTGCTATTCGATGTGGTGGAAGAACGCCATAGAGTGAAGCCTAGGTAGCCCGGAACGTAGAAATGTCCATATCTTTCACACTGTTTGCAATTATTCATTTTATACGATGGCAAAGCTGTTGTATTTATATTGTATTTTATGCTTCTGGCGTTGACTTCTTAGGCCGTAACTATTCGATCTGGTGGAGCAACGCCCTGGAGTGAAACCTGGATTGCCCGGAACGTAGAAATAACCACTACTATCACACTGGTTGCAAATTATTCCTGCTATACGATGGAAAAGCTGTTGTATTTTTATTGCATTTTATGCTTCTGGCGTTCACTTCTTAGGACCTAACTATTCGATCTGGTGGAACAACGGCCTAGGGTGAAGCCTAGGTTGCCCGGAACGTAGAAATGACCATTACTTTCACACTGGTTGCAATTATTCGTTTTATACGATGGAAAAGCTGTTGTTTTTATATCGTATTTTATGCTTCTGGCGTTGACTTCTTATGACCTAACTATTCGATCTGGTGGAGCAACGCCCTGGAGTGAAACCTGGGTTGCCCGGAACGTAGGAATGAGCATAACTATCACACTGGTTGCAATTATTCGTTTTATACGATGGAAAAGCTGCCGTATTTATATCGTATTTTATGCTTCTGGCGTTGACTTCTTAGGCCCTAACTATTCCATCTGGTGGAACAACGCCCCAGTGTGACGCCTAGGTTGCCTGGAAAGTAGAAATGACCATAACTTTCACACTGGTAGCAATTATTCGTTTTATACGATGGAAAAACTGTTCTATATATTTTGTATTTTATGCTTCGGGCGTTGACTTCTAAGGCCCTAACTGCTCGATCTGGTGGTGCAGCTCCCTAGGGTGAAGCCAAGGTTGCTCGGAAAGTAGAAATGACCATAACTTTCATACTGCTTGCGATTATTCGTTTTATACAATGGAAAAACTGTTGTATTTATATCGTGTTTTATGCTTCTGGCGTTGACTTCTTAGGCCCTAACTATTCCATCTGGTGGAACAACTCCCTAGAGTGATACCTAGGTTACCCGGAACGTAGAAATGACCAGTACTTTCACACTGGTTGCAGTTATTCGTTTTATACGATGGAAAAGCTGTTGTATTTATACCGTATTTTATGCTTCTGTCGTCGACTTCTTAGGCCCCAACTATTCCATCTGGTGGAACAACGCCCTGAGGTGAAGCCTAGGTTGCCCGGGACGTAGAAATGACCATAAGTTTCACACTGGAAGCAATTATTCGTTTTATACATGGAAAAGCTGTTCTATTTTTTTGTATTTTATGCTTCGGGCGTTGACTTCTAAGGCCCTAGCTATTCGATCTGGTGGAGCAAAGCCCTAGAGTGAAACCTAGGTTTCCCGGAACGTAGAAATGACCAGTACTTTCACAATGTTTGCAGTTATTCCTGTTGTACGATGGAAAAACTGTTGCATCCTTATTGTATTTTATGCTTCTGGCGTTCACTTCTTAGGACCTAACCATTCGATCTGGAGGAGCAAGGCCCTAGAGTGAAACCTAGGTTACCCGGAACGTAGAAATGACCAGTACTTTCACACTGTTTGCAGTTATTCCTGTTGTACGATGGAAAAACTGTTGCATCCTTATTGTATTTTATGCTTCTGGCGTTGACTTCTTAGGACCTAACCATTCGATCTGGAGGAGCAAGGCCCTAGAGTGAAGCCTAGGTTGCCCGGAACGTAGAAATGACCATAACTTTCACACTGGTTACCATTATTCGTTTTATACGATGGAAAAGCTGTTGTATTTACATCGTATTTTATGCTTCTGGCGTTGACTTCTAAGGCCCTAACTATTCGATCTGGTGGAGCAACGCCCTAGAGTGAAGCCTAGGTTTCCCGGAACGTAGAAATGACCATAACGTTCACACTGGTAGCAATTATTCGTTTTACACATGGAAAAACTGTTCTATTTTTTTGTATTTTATGCTTCGGGCGTTGACTTCTAAGGCCCTAGCTGTTCGATCTGGTGGAGCAACGCCCTAGAGTGAAACCTAGGTTACCCGGAACGTAGAAATGACCAGTACTTTCACACTGTTTGCAGTTATTCCTGTTGTACGATGGAAAAACTGTTGCATCTTTATTGTATTTTATGCTTCTGGCGTTGACTTCTAAGGCCCTAACTATTCGATCTGGTGGGGCAACGCCCTAGAGTGAAGCCTAGGTTGCCCGGAACGTAGAAATGACCAGTACTTTCACACTGTTTGCAATTATTCATTTTATACGATGGAAAAGCTGTTGTATTTATATTGTATTTTATGCTCCTGGCGTTGACTTCTAAGGCCGTAGCTATTAGATGTGGCGGAGCAACGCCCTAGAGTGAAGCCTAGGTTGCCCGGAACGTAGAAATGACCATAACTTTCACACTGGTAGCAATTATTCGTTATATACATGGAAAAACTGTTCCATTTATTTTGTATTTTATGCTTTGGGCGTTGACTTCTAAGGCCCTACCTATCCGATCTGGCGGAGCAACGCCCTCGAGTGAAGCCTAGGTTGCCCGGAACGTAGAAATGACCATAACTTCACACTGGTTGCTATTATTCATTTTATACGATGAAAAAACTGTTATATTTATATTGCATTTTATGCTTCTGGCGTTGACTTCTTAGGCCCTAACTGTTCCATCTGGTGGAACAACGCACTAGGGTGAAGCCTAGGTTGCCCGGAACGTAGAAATGTCCATAACTTTCACTCTGGTAGCAATCATTCGTTTTACACAATGGAAAACTGTTCTATTTATTTTGCATTTTATGCTTCGGGCGTTGACTTCTAAGGCCCTAACTATTCGATCTGGTGGAGCAACGCCCTGGTGTGAAGCCTAGGTTGCCCGGAACGTAGAACATACGATTACCTTCACACCGGTTGCATTATTCCTGTCATACGATGGAAAAACTGTTGCACCATTATTGTATTTTATGCTTCTGGCGTAGACTTCATAGGCCCTAACTATTTGGTCTGGTGGAGCAACGCCCTAGAGTGATACCTAGGTTACCCGGAACGTAGAAATGACCAGTACTTTCACACTGGTTGCAGTCATTCGTTGTATACAATTGAAAAACTGTTCTATTTATTTTGCATTTTATGCTTCGAGCGTTGACTTCTAAGGCCCTAACTATTCGATCTGGTGGAGCAACACCCTACAGTGAAGCCTAGGTTGCCCGGAACGTAGAAATGACCATAACATCACACTGGTTGCTATTATTCGTTTCATACGATGAAAAAACTGTTATATTTATATTGCATTTTATTCTTCTGCCGTTGACTTCTTAGGCCCTGTCTGTTCGATCTGGTGGAACAGCGCCCTAGAGTGAAGTCTAGGTTGCCCGGAACGTAGAAATGACCATAACTTTCACACTGGTTGCCATTATTCGTTTTATAGGATGGAAAATCTGTTGTATTTATATCGTATTTTATGCTTCTGGCGTTGACATCTTAGGCCGCAACTATTCCATCTGGTGGAACAACCCCCTATGGTGAAGCCTAGGTTGCCCGGAACGTAGAAATGATCATAACTTTCACACTGGAAACAATTATTCGTTTTATACATGGAACAGCTGTTCTATTTATTTTGTATTTTATGCTTCGGGCGTTGACTTCTAAGGCCCTAACTATTCGATCGGGTGGAGCAACGGACTAGAGTGAAGCCTAGGTTGCCCGGAACGTAGAAATGACCATAGCTTTCACACTGGTTGCTATTATTCGTTTTATACAATGGAATAACTGTTATATTTATATTGTATTTTATGCTTCTGGCGTTGACTTTTTAGGCCCTAACTATTCGATCTGGTGGAACAACGCCCCAGAGTGAAGCCTAGGTTGCCCGGAACGTAGAAATGACCATCACTTTCACACTGGTTGCAATAATTCCTGTTATAGGATGGAAAAACTCTTGTATATTTATTGCATTTTATGCTCGGGGCGTTGACTTCTATGGCCCTACCTATTCGATCTGGTGGAACAACGCCCTAGGGTGAAGCCAGGGTTGCCCGGAACGTAGAAATGACCAACTCTTTCACACTGGAAGCAATTATTCGTTTTATACATGGAAAATCTGTTCTATTTATATTGTATTTTATGCTTCGGGCGTTGACTTCTAAGGCACTAGCTATTCGATCTGGTGGAGCAACGCCCTAGAGTGAAGCCTAGGTTGCCCGGAACGTAGAAATGACCATAGCTTTCACACTGGTAGCAATTATTCGTTTTATACATGGAAGAACTGATCTATTTATTTCGTATTTTATGCTTCTGGCGTTGACTTCTAAAGCCCTAACTATTCGATCTGGTGGAACAACGCCCTATGGTGAAGCCAGGGTTGCCCGGAACGTAGAAATGACCATAGCTTTCACACTGGTAGCAATTATTCGTTTTATACATGGAAGAACTGTTCTATTTATTTTGTATTTTATGCTTCGGGCGTTGACTTCTGAGGCCATAACTATTCGATCGGGTGGAGCAACGGCCTAGAGTGAAGCCTAGGCTGCCCGAAACGTAGAAATGACCATAGCTTTCACACTGGTTGCTATTATTCGTTTTATACAATGGAATAACTGTTATATTTATATTGTATTTTATGCTTCTGGCGTTGACTTCTTAGGCCCTAACTATTCGATCTGGTGGAACAACGCCCCAGAGTGAAGCCTAGGTTGCCCGGAACGTAGAAATAACCGTTACTTTCACACTGTTTGCAAATATACATTATATACGATGGAAAGGCTGTTGTATTTATATTGTATTTTATGCTTCCGGCGTTGACTTCTTAGGCCCCAACTATTTAACCTGGTGGAACACCGCCCTAGAGTGAAGCCTAGGTTGCCCGGAACGTAGAACATACCATTACCTTCACACTGGTTTCAATTATTCCTGTTATGCGATGGAACAACTGTTGTATTTATATTGCATTTTATGATTCTGGCGTTGACTTCTTAGGCCCTAACTATCCAATCTGGTGGAGCAACGCCCAAGGGTGATGCCTAGGTTGCCCGGAACGTAGAAATGACCATTAGCTTCACGCTTGCTGCAATTATTCCTGTTATACGATGAAAAAACTGTTGTATTTTTAATGCATTTTATGCTTCAGGCGTTGACTTCTACGGCCGTAGGTATTCGATGTGGCCGAGTAACGCCCTAGAGTGAAACCTGGGTTACCCGGATCGTAGAAAGACCATCACTTTCACACTGGTTGCAATTATTCCTGTTATACGATGGTAAACCTGTTGCATTTTTATTGTATTGTATGCTTCAGGCGATGACGTCTAAGGCCCTAACTATTCCATCTGGTGGAACAACGCCCTAGGGTGAAGCCTAGGTTGCCCGGAACGTAGAAATGAGCAACTCTTTCACACTGGTAGCAATTATTCGTTTTATACATGGAAAAGCTGTTATTTAAATATTGCATTTTATGCTTCTGGCGTTGACTTCTTAGGCCCTAACTATTCGATCTCGTGGAGCATCGTCCTAGAGTGAAGCCTAGGTTGCCCGGAACGTAGAAATGACCACTACTTTCACACTGTTTGCAACTATTCATTTAATATGATGGAAAAGCTGTTGTATTTATATCGTATTTTATGCTTCGGGGGTTGACTTCTTAGGCCCTAACATTTCGATCTGGTGGAGCAACGCCCTACAGCGAAGCCTAGGTTGCCCGGAACGTAGATATGACCATTACCGTCACACAGGTTGCAATTATTCGTTTTATACGGTGTAAAGGCTGTTGTGTTTATTTTGTATTTTATTCTTCTGGTGTTGACTTCTTA
Organism: Calliopsis andreniformis; assembly: GCF_051401765.1. Classification (NCBI taxonomy): domain Eukaryota; kingdom Metazoa; phylum Arthropoda; class Insecta; order Hymenoptera; family Andrenidae; genus Calliopsis; species Calliopsis andreniformis. The sequence continues at coordinate 11,279,415 of NW_027480431.1, read as the reverse complement.
GGCCCTATCTATTCGATCTGGTGGGACAACGCCGTAGAGTGAAGCCCGGAACGTAGAAATGACCATTAGTATCACACTGTTTGCAATTATTCCTTTTACACGAAGGAAAAGCTGTTGTATTTATATCGTATTTTATGCTTCTGGCGTCGACTTCTAAGGACCTAACTATTCGATCTGGTGGAGCAACGCCCTAGAGTGAAGCCTAGGTTGCTCGGAATGTAGAAATGACCATAACTTCCACACTGGTTGCAATTATTCGTTTTATACGATGAAAAAACTGTTGCATCTTTATCGTATTTTATGCTTCTGGCGTTGACTTCTTAGGCCGTACCTATTGGATCTGGTGGAGCAACGCCCTGGAGTGAAACCTAGGTTGCCCGGAACGTAGAAATGACTATCACTTTCATACTGGTTGCAATTATTCGTTTTATATGATGGAAAAACTGTTGTAGTTATATTGTATTTTATGCTTCTGGCGTTCACTTCTTAGGCCCTAACTATTCGATCTGGTGGAACAACGCCCTAGGGTGAAGCCTAGGTTGCCCGGAACGTAGAAATGACCATAACTTTTACACTGCTTGCATTTATTCGTTTTATAGAATGGAAAAACTGTTCTATTTATTTTGCGTCTTATGCTCCGGGCGTTGACTTCTAAGGCCCTAACTGATTGATCTGGAGGTGCAACGCCCTACAGTGAAGCCTAGATTGCCCGGTACGTAGAAATGACCATTACTTTCACACTGTTTGCAAATATACATTATATACGACGGAAAATCTGTTGTATTTATGTTGTATTTTATGCTTCTGGCGTTGACTTCTTAGGCCCTAACTATTTGATCTGGTGGAGCAACGCCCTAAAGTGAAGCCTAGGTTGCCCGGAACGTAGAAGTGACCATAACTTTCACACTGGTTGCAATTATTCATTTAATATGATGGAAAAGCTGTTGTATTTATATCGTATTTTAAGCTTCGGGCGTTGTCTACTTAGGCCCTAACATTTCGATCTGGTGGAGCAACGCCGTACAGTAAAGCCTAGGTTGCCCGGAACGTAGATATGACCATAACCTTCACACAGGTTGCAATTATCCGTTTTATACGGTGTAAAGGCTGTTGTGTTTATTTTGTATTTTATTTTTCTGGTGTTGACTTCTTAGGCCCTAACTATCCGATCTGGAGGAACAACGCCGTAGAGTGAAGCCTAGGTTGCCCGGAACGAAGAAATGACCATTACTTTCACACTGTTTGCAATTATTCCTTTTATAGGATGGAAAAGCTGTTGTATCTATATCGTATTTTATGCTCCTGGCGTTGACTTCTAAGCCCCTAGCTATTCGATCTGGTGGTGCAAAGCACTAGAGTGAAGCCTAGGTTGCCTGGAACGGAGAAATAACAATAACTTTCACACTGGTTGCTATTATTCGTTTTATACGATGGAAAACCTGTTATATTTATATTGTATTTTATGCTTCTGGCGTTGACTTCTACGGCCGTAGCTATTCGATGTGGCCGAGTAACGCCCTAGAGTGAAACCTGGGTTACCCGGATCGTAGAAATGACCATCACTTTCACACTGGTTGCAATTATTCGTGTTATACGATGGTAAACCTGTTGTATTTTTATTGTATTGTATGCTTCAGGCTATGACTTCTAAGGCCCTAACTATTCCATCTGGTGTAACAACGCCCTAGGGTGAAGCCTAGGTTGCCCGGAACGTAGAAATGACCAACTCTTTCACACTGGTAGCAATTATTCGTTTTATATGATGGAAAACCTGTTGTATTTTTGTTGCATTTTATGCTTCCGGCGTTGACTTCTAAGGCCCTAACTATTCAATCTGTTGGAGCAACGCCCTAGGGTGAAGCCTAGGTTGCCCGGAAAGTAGAAATGACGTTAACTCCCATACTGTTTGCAATTATTCGTATTATACGATGGAAAAACTGTTGTATTTATATTGTATTTTATGATTCTGTCGTTGACGTCTAAGGCCGTAGCTAGTAGATGTGGTGGAGCAACGAACTAGAGTGACGCCTAGGTTGCCCGGAACGTGGAATGACCATTACTTTCGCAATGTTTGCAATTATTCATTTTATACGATGGAAAAACTGTTGTTACTTATATTGTATTTTATGCTTCTGGCGTTGACTTCTAAGGCACTAACTATTCGATCTGGTGGAACAACGCCCTAGGGTCAAGCCTAGGTTGCCCGGAAAGTAGAAATGTCCACAACTTTCATACTGGTTGCAATTACTCGTTTTATATGATGGAAAAACTGTTGTATTTATATTGTATTTTACGCTTCTGGCGTTCACTTCTTAGGCCCTAACTATTCGATCTGGTGGAGCAACGCCCTAGAGTGAAGCCGAGGTTGCCCGGAACGTAGAAATGACCATCACTTTCAAACTGGTTGCAATTAATACTTTTATACGATGGAAAAGCTGTTATATATATATATTGCATTTTATGCTTCTGGCGTTGACTTCTTAGGCCCTAACTATTCGATCTCGTGGAGCGTCGTCCTAGAGTGAAGCCTAGGTTGCCCGGAACGTAGAAATGACCACTACTTTCACACTGTTTGCAACTATTCATTTAATATGATGGAAAAGCTGTTGTATTTATATCGTATTTTATGCTTCGGGCGTTGACTTCTTAGGCCCTAACTATTCGATCTGGTGGAACAACGCCCCAGAGTGAAGCCTAGGTTGCCCGGAACGTAGAAATGACCGTTACTTTCACACTGTTTGCAAATATACATTATATACGATGGAAAGACTGTTGTATTTATATTGTATTTTATGCTTCCGGCGTTGACTTCTTAGCCCCTAACTATTTAACCTGGTGGAGCACCGCCCTAGAGTGAAGCCTAGGTTGCCCGGAACGTAGAACATACCATTACCTTCACACTGGTTGCAATTATTCCTGTCATACGATGGAAAAACTGTTGCATCTTTATTGTATTTTATGCTTCTGGCGTTGACTTCTTAGGCCCTAACTATTCCATCTGGTGGAACAACGCCCTAGGGTTAAGCCTAGGTTGCCCGGAACGTAGAAATGACCATTACTTTCACACTGTTTGCAATTATTCCTTTTATAGGATGGAAAAGCTGTTGTATCTATATCGTATTTTATGCTCCTGGCGTTGACTTCTAAGCCCCTAGCTATTCGATCTGGTGGTGCAACGCACTAGAGTGAAGCCTAGGTTGCCTGGAACGGAGAAATAACAATAACTTTCACACTGGTTGCTATTATTCGTTTTATACGATGGAAAACCTGTTATATTTATATTGTATTTTATGCTTCTGGCGTTGACTTCTAAGGCCCTAACTATTCGATCTGGTCGAGCAACGCCCTAGAGTGAAACCTAGGTTGCCCGGTACGTAGAAATGACCATCACTTTCAAACTGGTTGCAATTATTCGTTTTATACGATGGAAAAGCTGTTGTATTTATATCGTATTTTATGCTTCTGGCGTTGACTTCTAAGGCCCTAACTACTCAATCTGTTGGAGCAACGCCCTAGGGTGAAGCCTAGGTTGCCCGGAAAGTAGAAATGACCATAAGTTTCATACTGGTTGCAATTATTAGTTTTATACGATGGAAAAACTGTTGAATTTATATTGTATTTTATGCTTCTGGCGTTGACTTCTAAGGCACTAACTATTCGATCTGGTGGAGCAACTCGCTAGAGTGAAGCCTAGGTTGCCCGGAACGTAGAATTGTCCATCACTTTCAAACTGGTTGCAATTATTCCTGTTATACGATGGAAACACTGTTGTATTTTTTTTGCATTATATGGTTCGGGCGTTGACTTCTAAGGCCCTAACTACTCAATCTGTTGGAGCAACGCCCTAGGGTGAAGCCTAGGTTGCTCGGAAGGTAGAAATGGCCATAAGTTTCATACTGGCTGCAATTACTCGTTTTATACGATGGAAAAGCTGTTGTATTTATATTGTATTTTATGCTTCTGGCGTTGACTTCTAAGGCACTAACTATTCGATCTGGTGGAACAACGCTCTAGGGTGAAGCCTAGGTTGCCCGGAACGTAGGACATACCATTACCTTCACACTGGTTGCAATTATTCCTGTTATACAATGGAAAAGCTGTTGCATCTTTATTGTACTTTATGCTTCTGGCGTTGACTTCTAAGGCCCTAACTCTTCGATCTGGTGGAGCAACGCCCTAGAGTGAAACCTAGGTTGCCCGGAACGTAGAAATGACCATATCTTTCACACTGGTTGCTATTATTCCTGTTATACGATGGAAAAACTGTTGTATTTTTATTGCATTCTATGCTTCGGGCGTTGACATCTAAGGCCCTAACTATTCTATCTATTGGAGCAACGCCCTAGGGGGAAGCCTAGGTTGCCCGGAAAGTAGAAATGACCATAACTTTCAAACTGGTGGCAATTATTCGTTTTATACAATGGATAAAACTGTTCTATTTATTTTGTAGTTTATGCTTCGGGCGGTGACTTCTAATGCCCTAACTATTCGATCTGGTGGTGCAACGCCCTAGAGTGAGGCCTAGGTTGCCCGGAACTTAGAAATGACCATAACTTTCACACCGGTAGCAATTATTCGTTTTATACGATGGAAAAACTGTTGTATTTATATTGTATTTTATGCTTCTGGCGTTGACTTCTAAGGCCCTAACTACTCAATCTGTTGGAGCAACGCCCTAGGGTGAAGCCTAGGTTGCTCGGAAAGTAGAAATGACCATAAGTTTCATACTGGTTGCAATTATTAGTTTTACACGATGGAAAAACTGATGATTTTATGTTGTATTTTATGCTTCTGGCGTTGACTTCTAAGCCCCTAGCTATTCGATCTGGTGGTGCAACGCACTAGAGTGAAGCCTAGGTTGCCTGGAACGGAGAAATAACCATAACTTTCACACGGGTTGCTATTACTCGTTTTATACGATGGAAAACCTGTTATATTTATATTGTATTTTATGCTTCTGGCGTTGACTTCTAAGGCCCTAACTATTCGATCTGGTGGAGCAACGCCCTAGAGTGAAACCTAGGTTACCCGGTACGTAGAAATGACCATCACTTTCAAACTGGTTGCAATTATTCGTTTTATACGATGGAAAAACGGTTATATTTATATTGTATTTTATGCTTCTGGCGTTGCCTTCTTAGGCCCTAACTGTTCGATCTGGTGCAACAACGCCCTAGAGTGAAGCCTAGGTTACCCGGAACGTATAAATGACCAGTACTTTCACACTGCTTGCAATTATTCATTTTATACGATGGAAAAGCTGTTGTATTTATATTGTATTTTATGCTTCTGGCGCTGACTTCTAGGGCACTAACTATTCGATCTGGTGGAGCAACGCCCTAGAGAGAAGCCGAGGTTGCCCGGAACGTAGAAATGACCATCACTTTCAAACTGGTTGCAATTATTCCGGTTATATGATGGAAAAACTGTTGTATTTTTATTGCATTTTATGCTTCGGGCATTGACTTCTAAGGCCCTAACTATTCAATTTGTTGGAGCAACGCCCTAGGGTGAAACCTAGGTTGCCCGGAAAGTAGAAATGACCATAACTTTCACACTGTTAGCAATTACTCGTTTTATACAAAGGAAAAACTGTTCTATCTATTTTGTAGTTTATGCTTCGGGCTTTGACTTCTAAGCCCCTAACCATTCGATCTGGTGGAGCAACGCCTCAGAGTTAAGTCTAGGATGCCCGAAACGTCGAAATGATCATTACTTTCGCACTGGTTGCAATTAGTCATGCTATACGATGGAAAAACTGTTGCATTTTTATTGTATTCTCTGCTTCTGGCTTTGACATCTAAGGTCGCAGCTATTAGCTGCGGTGGGGCAACGTCCAAGAGTGAAGCCTATGTTGCCCGGAACGCAGAAATGACCATAACTTTCACACTGGTTGCAATTACTCGTTTCATACAATGGAAAAACTGTTGTATGTATATTGTATTTTATGCTTCTGGCGTTGACTTCTAAGGCCGTAGCTATTAGCTTTGGGGGAGCAACGCCCTACAGTGAAGCCTAGGTTGCCCGGAACGTAGAAATGACCATTAATTTCACAATGTTTGCAATTATTCATTTTATACAATGGAAAAACTGTTGTACTTATATTGTGTTTTATTCTTCTGGCGTTGACTTCTAAGGCCCTAACTATTCGATCTGGTGGAGCAACGCCCTAGAGTGAAACCTAGGTTGCCCGGTACGTAGAAATGACCATCACTTTCAAACTGGTTGCAATTATTCGTTTTATACGATGGAAAAGCTGTTGTATTTATATCGTATTTTATGCTTCTGGCGTTGACTTCTAAGGCCCTAACTATTCAATCTGTTGGATCAACGCCCTAGGGCGACGCCTAGGTTGCCCGGAAAGTAGAAATGACCACAACTTTCATACTGGTTGCAATTACTCGTTTTATAAGATGGAAAAACTGTTGTATTTTTATTGCATTTTATGCTTCCGGCGTTGACTTCTAAGGCCCTAACTATTCAATCTGTTGGATCAACGCCCTAGGGTGACGCCTAGGTTGCCCGGAAAGTAGAAATGACCACAACTTTCATACTGGTTGCAATTACTCGTTTTATAAGATGGAAAAACTGTTGTATTTTTATTGCACTTTATGCTTCCGGCGTTGACTTCTAAGGCCCTAACTATTCAATCTGTTGGAGCAACGCCATTGGGTGAAGCCTAGGTTGCTCGGAAAGTAGAAATGACGTTAACTCCCATACTGTTTGCAATTATTCGTTTTATACGATGGAAAAACTGTTGTATTCATATTGTATTTTATGATCCTGTCGTTGACGTCTAAGGCCGTAGGTAGTAGATGTGGTGGAGCAACGCACTAGAGTGACGCCTAGGTGGCCCGGAACGTGGAATGACCATTACTTTCGCAATGTTTGCAATTATACATTTTATACGATGGAAAAACTGTTGTACTTATATTGTATTTTATGCTTCTGGCGTTGACTTCTAAGGTACTAACTATTCGATCTGGTGGAACAACGCCCTAGGGTCAAGCCTAGGTTGCCGGGAACGTAGAAATGACCATAACTTTCACACTGGTTGCTATTATTCGTTTTATACGATGGAAAAACTGTTAGATTTATATTGTATTTTATGCTTCTGGCGTTGCCTTCTTAGGCCCTAACTTCTCGATCTGGTGGAACAACGCCCTACAGTGAAGCCTAGGTTGCCCGGAACGTAGAAATGACCATCACTTTCAAACTGGATGGAATTATTCCGGTTATATGATGGAAAAACTGTTGTATTTTTATTGCATTTTATGCTTCCGGCGTGGACTTCTAAGGCCCTAACTATTCAATCTGTTGGAGCAACGCCCTAGGGTGAAGCCTAGGTTGCCCGGAAAGTAGAAATGACGTTAACCTTCATACTGGTTGCAATTATTCGTTTTATACGATGGAAAAACTGTTGTATTTATATTGTTTTTTATGCTTCTGGCATTGACTTCTAAGGCACTAACTATTCGATCTGGTGGAGCAACGCCCTAGGGTGAAGCCGAGGTTGCCCGGAACGTAGAAATGACCATAACTTTTACACTGTTTGCAATTATTCGTTTTATACGATGGAAAAACTGTTGTATTTATATTGTATTTTATGCTTCGGGCGTTCACTTCTTAGGCCCTAACTATTCGATCTGGTGGACCAACGCCCTAGAGTGAAGCCTAGGTTGCCCGGAACGTAGAAATGACCATCACTTTCAAACTGGATGGAATTATTCCGGTTATATGATGGAAAAACTGTTGTATTTTTATTGCATTTTATGCTTCCGGCGTGGACTTCTAAGGCCCTAACTATTCAATCTGTTGGAGCAACGCCCTAGGGTGAAGCCTAGGTTGCCCGGAAAGTAGAAATGACGTTAACCTTCATACTGGTTGCAATTATTCGTTTTATACGATGGAAAAACTGTTGTATTTATATTGTTTTTTATGCTTCTGGCATTGACTTCTAAGGCACTAACTATTCGATCTGGTGGAGCAACGCCCTAGGGTGAAGCCGAGGTTGCCCGGAACGTAGAAATGACCATAACTTTTACACTGTTTGCAATTATTCGTTTTATACGATGGAAAAACTGTTGTATTTATATTGTATTTTATGCTTCGGGCGTTCACTTCTTAGGCCCTAACTATTCGATCTGGTGGACCAACGCCCTAGAGTGAAGCCTAGGTTGCCCGGAACGTAGAAATGACCATCACTTTCAAACTGGATGGAATTATTCCGGTTATATGATGGAAAAACTGTTGTATTTTTATTGCATTTTATGCTTCCGGCGTGGACTTCTAAGGCCCTAACTATTCAATCTGTTGGAGCAACGCCCTAGGGTGAAGCCTAGGTTGCCCGGAAAGTAGAAATGACGTTAACCTTCATACTGGTTGCAATTATTCGTTTTATACGATGGAAAAACTGTTGTATTTATATTGTTTTTTATGCTTCTGGCATTGACTTCTAAGGCACTAACTATTCGATCTGGTGGAGCAACGCCCTAGGGTGAAGCCGAGGTTGCCCGGAACGTAGAAATGACCATAACTTTTACACTGTTTGCAATTATTCGTTTTATACGATGGAAAAACTGTTGTATTTATATTGTATTTTATGCTTCGGGCGTTCACTTCTTAGGCCCTAACTATTCGATCTGGTGGAGCAACGCCCTAGAGTGAAGCCGAGAACGTAGAAATGACCATCACTTTCAAACTGGTTGCAATTACTCCGGTTATATGATGGAAAAACTGTTGTATTTTTATTGCATTTTATGCTTCGGGCATTGACTTCTAAGGCCCTAACTATACAATCTGTTCGAGCAACGCCCTAGGGTGTGGCCTAGGTTGCCCGGAAAGTAGAAATGACCATCACTTTCATACTGGTTGCAATTACTCCTTTTATATGATGAAAAACTGTTGTATTTATATTGTATTTTATGCTTCTGGCGTTCACTTCATAGGCCCTAACTATTCGATCTGGTGGAACAACGCCGTAAGGTAAGGTGAAGCCTAGGTTGCCCGGAACGTAGAAATGACCATAACTTTTACACTGGTAGCAATTATTCGTTTTATACGATGGAAAAACTGTTCTATTTATTTTGTATTTTATGCTTCGGGCGTTCACTTCTTAGGTCCTAACTAGTCGATCTGGTGGAACAACGCCCTGGGGTGAAGCCTAGGTTGCCCGGAACGTAGAAATGACCATAACTTTCACACTGGTTGCTATTATTCGTTTTATACGATGGAAAAACTGTTATATTTATATTGTATTTTATTCTTCTGGCGTTGAATTCCAAGTCCCTAACTATTTTATCAGGTGGAGTAACGCCATAGAGTGAACCCTAGGTTGCCCGGAACGTAGAAATGACCATATCTTTCACACTGGTTGCTATTATTCCTGTTATACGATGGAAAAACTGTTGTATTTTTATTGCATTCTATGCTTCGGGCGTTGACAGCTAAGGCCCTAACTATTCTATCTGGTGGAGCAACGGCCCAGGGAGAAGCCTAGGTTTCCCGGAACGTATAAATGACCATAGCTTTCATACCGGTTGCAATTATTCGTTTTATATGGTGGAAAAACTGTTGCATTCTTATTGTATTCTCTGCTTCTGGCTTTGACTTCTAAGGTCGTAGCTATTAGCTGTGGTGGGGCAACGTCCAAGAGTAAAGCCTATGTTGCCCGGAACGCAGAAATGACCAGAACTTTCACACTGGTTGCAATTACTCGTTTTATACAATGGAAAAACTGTTGTATTTATATTGTATTTTATGCTTCTGGCGTTGACTTCTAAGGCACTAACTATTCGATCTGGTGGAAGAGCGCACTAGGGTGAAGCCTAGGTTGCCCGGAACGTAGGACATACCATTACCTTCACACTGGTTGCAATTATTCCTGTTATACAATGGAAAAGCTGTTGCACATTTATTGTACTTTATACTTCTGGCTTTGACTTCTAAGGCCCTAACTCTTCGATCTGGTGGAGCAACGCCCTAGAGTGAACCCTAGGTTGCCCGGAACGTAGAAATGACCATAACTTTCACACTGTTAGCAATTATTCGTTTTATACAAAGGAAAAACTGTTCTATCTATTTTGTAGTTTATGCTTCGGGCGTTGACTTCTAAGCCCCTAACAATTCGATCTGGTGGAGCAACGCCTCAGAGTTAAGTCTAGGATGCCCGAAACGTCGAAATGATCATTACTTTCGCACTGGTTGCAATGAGTCATGCTATACTATGGAAAAACTGTTGCATTTTTATTGTATTCTCTGCTTCTGGCTTTGACTTCTAAGGTCGTAGCTATTAGCTGTGGTGGGGCAACGTCCAAGAGTGAAGCCTATGTTGCCCGGAACGCAGAAATGACCATAACTTTCACACTGGTTGCAATTACTCGTTTTATACAATGGAAAAACTGTTGTATGTATATTGTATTTTATGCTTCTGGCGTTGACTTTTAAGGCCGTAGCCATTAGCTGTGGGGGAGCAACGACCTACAGTGACGCCTATGTTGCCCGGAACGTAGAAATGACCATTAATTTCACAATGTTTGCAATTATTCATTTTATACAATGGAAAAACTGTTGTACTTATATTGTGTTTCATTCTTCTGGCGTTGAATTCCAAGTCCCTAGCTATTCGATCTCGTGGAGCAACGCCCTAGAGTGAAACCTAGGTTGCTCGGAATGTAGAAATGACCATAACTTTCACACTGGTCCCAATTATTCGTTTTATACGATGGAAAAGCTGTTGTATTTTGTATCGTATTTTATGCTTCGGGCGTTTACTTCTAAGGCCCTGACTATTCGATCTGGTGGAGCAACGCCCTAGAGTGAAACCTAGGTTGCCCGGAACGTTGAAATAACCACAACTTTCATCCTTGCTGCAATTATTCGTTTTATACGCTGGAAAAACTGTTATATTTATATTGTATTTTATGCTTCTGGCGTTGACTTCTTAGGCCCTAACTATTCGATCTGGTGGAACGACGCCCTAGAGTGAAGCCTAGGTTGCCCAGAACGTAGAAATGACCATGACTTTCACACTGGTTGCAATTATTCCTGTTATACGATGGAAAAACACTTGTATATTTATTGTATTTTATGCTTCGGGCGTTGACTTCTATGGTCCTACCTATTCGATTTGGTGGATCAACACCCTACAGTGAAGGCTAGATTGTTAGAAACGTAGAAATCAACATAACTTTCACACTGGTAGCAATTATTCGTTTTATACAATGGAAAAACTGTTGTATTTATATTGTATTTTATGCTTCGGGCGTTGACTTCTAAGGCCCTAACTATTCGATCTGGTGGAACAACGCCCTAGAGTGAAGCCTAGGTTGCCGGGAAAGTAGAAATGACGTTAACCTTCATACTGGTTGCAATTATTCGTTTTATACGATGGAAAAACTGTTGTATTTATATTGTTTTTTATGCTTCTGGCATTGACCTCTAAGGCACTAACTATTCGATCTGGTGGAGCAACGCCCTAGGGTGAAGCCGAGGTTGCCCGGAACGTAGAAATGACCATAACTTTTACACTGTTTGCAATTATTCGTTTTATACGATTGAAAAACTGTTGTATTTATATTGTATTTTATGCTTCGGGCGTTCACTTCTTAGGCCCTAACTATTCGATCTGGTGGAGCAACGCCCTAGAGTGAAGCCGAGGTTGCCCGGAACGTAGAAATGACCATCACTTTCATACTGGTTGCAATTACTCGTTTTATATGATGAAAAACTGTTGTATTTATATTGTATTTTATGCTTCTGGCGTTCACTTCTTAGGCCCTAACTATTCGATCTGGTGGAACAACGCCGTAGGGTGAAGCCTAGGTTGCCCGGAACGTAGAAATGACCATAACTTTTACACTGGTAGCAATTATTCGTTTTATACGATGGAAAAACTGTTCTATTTATTTTGTATTTTATGCTTCGGGCGTTCACTTCTTAGGTCCTAACTAGTCGATCTGGTGGAACAACGCCCTGGGGTGAAGCCTAGGTTGCCCGGAACGTAGAAATGACCATAACTTTCACACTGGTTGCTATTATTCGTTTTATACGATGGAAAAACTGTTATATTTATATTGTATTTTATACTTCTGGCGTTGAATTCCAAGTCCCTAACTATTTTATCAGGTGGAGTAACGCCATAGAGTGAACCCTAGGTTGCCCGGAACGTAGAAATGACCATATCTTTCACACTGGTTGCTATTATTCCTGTTATACGATGGAAAAACTGTTGTATTTTTATTGCATTCTATGCTTCGGGCGTTGACAGCTAAGGCCCTAACTATTCTATCTGGTGGAGCAACGGCCCAGGGAGAAGCCTATGTTTCCCGGAACGTATAAATGACCATAGCTTTCATACCGGTTGCAATTATTCGTTTTATATGGTGGAAAAACTGTTGCATTTTTATTGTATTCTCTGCTTCTGGCTTTGACTTCTAAGGTCGTAGCTATTAGCTGTGGTGGGGCAACGTCCAAGAGTAAAGCCTATGTTGCCCGGAACGCAGAAATGACCATAACTTTCACACTGGTTGCAATTACTCGTTTTATACAATGGAAAAACTGTTGTATTTATATTGTATTTTATGCTTCTGGCGTTGACTTCTAAGGCACTAACTATTCGATCTGGTGGAAGAGCGCACTAGGGTGAAGCCTAGGTTGCCCGGAACGTTGGACATACCATTACCTTCACACTGGTTGCAATTATTCCTGTTATACAATGGAAAAGCTGTTGCACATTTATTGTACTTTATACTTCTGGCTTTGACTTCTAAGCCCCTAACAATTCGATCTGGTGGAGCAACGCCTCAGAGTTAAGTCTAGGATGCCCGAAACGTCGAAATGATCATTACTTTCGCACTGGTTGCAATGAGTCATGCTATACTATGGAAAAACTGTTGCATTTTTATTGTATTCTCTGCTTCTGGATTTGACTTCTAAGGTCGTAGCTATTAGCTGTGGTGGGGCAACGTCCAAGAGTGAAGCCTATGTTGCCCGGAACGCAGAAATGACCATAACTTTCACACTGGTTGCAATTACTCGTTTTATACAATGGAAAAACTGTTGTATGTATATTGTATTTTATGCTTCTGGCGTTGACTTTTAAGGCCGTAGCCATTAGCTGTGGGGGAGCAACGACCTACAGTGACGCCTATGTTGCCCGGAACGTAGAAATGACCATTAATTTCACAATGTTTGCAATTATTCATTTTATACAATGGAAAAACTGTTGTACTTATATTGTGTTTCATTCTTCTGGCGTTGAATTCCAAGTCCCTAGCTATTCGATCTCGTGGAGCAACGCCCTAGAGTGAAACCGAGGTTGCTCGGAATGTAGAAATGACCATAACTTTCACACTGGTCCCAATTATTCGTTTTATACGATGGAAAAGCTGTTGTATTTTGTATCGTATTTTATGCTTCGGGCGTTTACTTCTAAGGCCCTGACTATTCGATCTGGTGGAGCAACGCCCTAGAGTGAAACCTAGGTTGCCCGGAACGTAGAAATAACCACAACTTTCATCCTTGCTGCAATTATTCGTTTTATACGATGGAAAAACTGTTATATTTATATTGTATTTTATGCTCCTGGCGTTGACTTCTAAGGCCCTAACTATTCAATCTGTTGGGTCAACGCCCTAGAGTGAAACGTAGGTTGCTCGGAAGGTAGAAGTGACCATAACATTCACACTGGTTGAAATTATTCGTTTTATACGATGGAAAAGCTGTTGCATCTTTATTGTATTTTATGCTTCTGGCGCTGACTTCTAGGGTACTAACTATTCGATCTGGTGGAGCAGCGCCCTAGGGTGAAGCCTAGGTTGCCCGGAACGTGGAAATGACCATAACTTTCACACTTGTTGCAATTACTCTTTTTATACAATGGAAAAACTGTTGTATCTATATTGTATTTTATGCTTCTGGCGTTGACTTCTAAGGCCGTAGCTATTCGATGTGGTGGAGCAACGCCCTAGATTGAAGCCTAGGTTGCACGGAAAGTAGAAATGACCATAACTTTCACACTGGTTGCAATTATTCGTTTTATACGATGGAAAAGCTGTAGTATTCATATCGTATTTTATGCCTCTGGCGTTGACTTCTTAGGCCCTAACTATTCGAACTGGTGGAGCAATGCCATAGAGTGAAACGTACGTTGCCCAGAACGTAGAAATGACCATTACTTTCACACTGGTTGCAATTATTCCTCTTATACAATGGAAAAACAGTTGCATTTTTATTGTATTTTATGTTTCTGGCGTTGAATTCTAAGTCCATAGCTATTCGATCTGGTGGAGCCACGCCCTAGAGTGAAGCCTAGGTTGCCCGGAACGTAGAAATGACCATTACTTTCACACTGTTTGCAATTATTCATTTTATACGATGGAAAAGCTGTTGAATTTATAATGTATTTTATGCTTCTGGCGTTGACTTCTAAGGCCGTAGCTATTAGCTGTGGTGGAGCGACGCCCTACAGTGACGCCTAGGTTGCCCGGAACGTAGAAATGACCATTAATTTCTCAATGTATGCAATTATTCATTTTATACAATGGAAAAACTGTTGTACTTATATGGTATTTTATTCTTCTGGCGTTGAATTCCAAGTCCCTAGCTATTCAATCTGGTGGAGCAACGCCCTAGAGTGAAACCTAGGTTGCTCGGAATGTAGAAATGACCATAACTTTCACACTGGTCCCAATTATTCGTTTTATACGATGGAAAAGCTGTTGTATTTTGTATCGTATTTTATGTTTCGGGCGTTGACTTCTAAGGCCCTAACTATTCGATCTGGTGCAGCAACGCCCTAGAGTGAAGCCTAGGTTGCCCGGAACGTAGAAATGACCAGAACTTTCACACTGGTTGCTATTATTCGTTTTATACGATGGAAATACTGTTATATTTATATTGTATTTTATGCTTCTGGCGTTGACTTCTATGGACCTACCTATTCGATCTGGTAGAGCAACACCCTACAGTCAAGCTTAGGTTGCCCGGAACGTAGAAATGACCATAACATTCACACCGGTTGCAATTATTCATGCTGTACGTTGGAAAAACTGTTGCATTTTTATTGTAATTTATGCTTCTAGCGTTGACTTGTAAGGCCGTAGCTATTCGATGTGGTGGAGCAACGCACTAGAGTGAAGCCTAGGTTGTCCGGAACGTAGAACTGACCATAACTTTCTCACTGGTTGCTACTATTCGTTTCAAACGATGGAAGAGCTGTTGTATTAATATTGCATTTTATGCTTCTGGCGTTGACTTCTTGGCCCTAACTACTCGATCTGGTGGAGTAATGCCTCACAGTTAAGGCTAGGATGCCCGAATCTCCGAAATGATCATTACTTTCACACTGGTTGCAATTATTCATGCTATACGATGGAAAAACTGTTGCATTCTTGTTGTATTTTCTGTTTCTGCCTTCGACTTCTAAGGTCCTAGCTATTCGATCTGGTGGGGCAACGTCCAAGAGTGAAGCCTATGTTGCGCGGAACGTAGAAATGACCATAACTTTCACACTGGTTGCAATTACTCTTTGTATACAATGGAAAAACCGTTGTATCTATATTGTATTTTATGCTTCTGGCGTTGACTTCCTAGGTCCTAACTATTCTATATGGTGGACCAATGCCATAGAGTGAAACGTAGGTTGCCCAGAACGTAGAAATGAACATTACTTTCACACTGGTTGCAATTATTCCTCTTATACGATGGAAAAACTGTTGTATTTTTATTGTATTTTATGCTTCTGGCGTTGACTTCTAAGGCCCTCACTATTCGATCTGGTGGAGCAACGCCCTAGAGTGAAACCTAGGTTGCCCAGAACGTAGAAATGATCAACACTTTCACACTGGTTGCAATTATTCCTGTTATACGATGGAAAAACTCTTGTATATTTATTGTATTTTATGCTTCGGGCGTTGACTTCCATGGCCCTAGCTATTCGATCTGGTGGAGCAACACCCTACAGTCAAGCTGAGGTTGCCCGGAACGTAGAAATGACCATAACATTCACACCGGTTGCAATTATTCATGCTATACGTTGGAAAAACTGTTGCATTTTTATTGTAATTTATGCTTCTAGCGTTGACTTGTAAGGCCGTAGCTATTCGATGTGGTGGAGCAACGCCCTAGAGTGAAGCCTAGGTTGTCCGGAACGTAGAACTGACCATAACTTTCACACTGGTTGCTACTATTCGTTTTATACGATGGAAGAGCTGTTGTATTAATATTGCATTTTATGCTTCTGGCGTTGACTTCTTAGGCCCTAACTACTCGATCTGGTGGAGTAATGCCTCACAGTTAAGACTAGGATGCCCGAATCTCCGAAATAATCGTTACTATCACACTGGTTGCAATTATTCATGCCATACGATGGAAAAACTGTTGCATTCTTGTTGTATTTTCTGTTTCTGGCTTCGACTTCTAGGGTCCTAGCTATTCGATCTGGTGGGGCAACGTCCAAGAGTGAAGCCTATGTTGCGCGGAGCGTAGAAATGACCATAACTTTTACACTGGTTGCAATTACTCTTTGTATACAATGGAAAAACCGATGTATCTATATTGTATTTTATGCTTCTGGCGTTGACTTCCTAGGTCCTAACTATTCTATATGGAGGAGCAATGCCATAGAGTGAAACGTAGGTTGCCCAGAACGTAGAAATGAACATTACTTTCACACTGGTTGCAATTATTCCTCTTATACGATGGAAAAACTGTTGTATTCTTATTGTATTTTATGCTTCTGGCGTTGAATTCTAAGTCCATAGATATTCGATCTGGAGGAGCAGCACCCTTGTGTGAAGCCTAGGTTGCCCGGAACGTAGAAATGACCATTACTTTCACACTGTTTGCAATTATTCATTTTATACGATGGAAAAGCTGTTGAATTTATATTGTATTTTATGCTTCTGGCGTTGACTTCTAAGGCCGTAGCTATTAGCTGTGGTGGAGCAACGCCCTACAGTGACGCCTAGGTTGCCCGGAACGTAGAAATGACCATTAATTTCACAATGTTTGCAATTATTCATTTTATACAATGGAAAAACTGTTGTACTTATATTGTATTTTATCCTTCTGGCGTTGAATTCCAAGTCGCTAGCTATTGGATCTGGTGGAACAACGACCTAGATTGAAAACTAGGTTGCTCGTAATGTAGCAATGACCATAACTTTCACACTGGTCCCAATTATTCGTTTTATACGAAGGAAAAGCTGTTGTATTTTGTATCGTATTTTATGCTTCGGGCGTTGACTTCTAAGGCCCTCACTATGCGATCTGGTGGAGCAACGCCCTAGAGTGAAACCTAGGTTGCCCAGATCGTAGAAATGACCAACACTTTCACACTGGTTGCAATTATTCCTGTTATACGATGGAAAAACTCTTGTATATTTATTGTATTTTATGCTTCGGGCGTTGACTTCCATGGCCCTACCTATTCAATCTGGTGGAGCAACACCCTACAGTCAAGCCTAGGTTGCCCAGAACCTAGAAATGACCATAACTTTCACACTGGTTGCAATTATTCGTTTTATACGATGGAAAAGCTGTTGTATTCATATCGTATTTTATGTCTCTGGCGTTGACTTCTTAGGCCCTAACTATTCGAACTGGTGGAGCAATGCCATGGAGTGAAACGTACGTTGCCCAGAACGTAGAAACGACCATTACTTTCACACTGTTTGCATTTATTCATTTTATACGATGGAAAAACTGTTGTATTTATATTGTACTTTATGCTTCTGGCGCTGACTTCTAGGGTACTAACTATTCGATCTGGTGGAGCAGCGCCCTAGGGTGAAGCCTAGGTTGCCCGGAACGTATAAATGACCATTACTTTCACACTGTTTGCAATTATTCCTTTTATACGATGGAAAAGCTGTTCTATTTATATCGTATTTTATGCTTCTGGCGTTAACTTCTAAGGCCCTAGCTGTTCGATCTAGTGGAGCAACGCCCTATAGTGAAGCTGAGGTTGCCCGGAACGTAGAAATGACCATATCTTTCACACTGGTTGCTATCTTTCGTTTTATACGATGGAAAGACTGTTATATTTATATTGTATTTTATGCTTCTGGCGTTCACTTCTTAGGCCCTAACTATTCCATCTGGTGGAACAACGCCCTAGGGTGAGGCCTAGGTTGCCCGGAACGTAGAAATGATCATAACTTTTACACTGGTAGCAATTATTCGTTTTATACAATGGAAAAACTGTTCTATTTATTTTGTATTTAATGCTTCGGGCGTTGACTTCTAAGGCCCTAACTGTTTGATCTGGTGGAGCAACGCCCTAGAGTGAAGCCTAGGTTGCCTGGAACGTAGACATGACCATCACTTTCACACGGGTTGCAATTATTCCTGTTATAGGATGGAAAGACTGTTGTATTTTTATTGTATTTTATACTTCAGGCGTTGACGTCTGAGGCCGTAGCTATCCGATGTGGTGGAAGAACGCCATACAGTGAAGCCTAGGTTGCCCGGAACGTAGAAATGACCATAACTTTCACACTGGTTGCAATTATTTGTTTTATACGGTGGAAAAGCTGTTGTATTTATATCGTATCTTATGCTTCTGGCGTTGACTTCTTAGGCCCTAACTATTCCATCTTGTGGAACAACGCCCTAGGGTGAAGCCTAGGTTGCCCGGAACGTAGAAATGACCATAGCTTTTACACTGGCAGCAATTATTCGTTTTATACAATGGAAAAACCGTTCTATTTATTTTGTATTTTATGCCTCGGGCGTTGACTTCTAAGGCCCTAACTGTTTGATCTGGTGGAGCATCGCCGTAGAGAGAAGCCTAGGTTGCCCGGAACGTAGAAATGGCCATAACTTTTACACTGGTAGCAATTATTCGTTTTACACAATGGAAAAACTGTTCTATTTATTTTGTATTTAATGCTTCTGGCGTTCACTTCTTAGGCCCTAACTATTCGATCTGGTAGAGTAACGCCCTAAGGTGAAGCCTAGGTTGCCCGGAACGTAGAGATGACCATAACTTTTACACTGGCACTAATTATTCGTTTTATACAATGGAAAAACCGTTCTATTTATTTTGTATTTTATGCTTCGGGCGTTGACTTCTAAGGCCCTAACTGCTGATCTGGTGGAGCACCGCCGTAGAGTGAAGCCTTGGTTGCCCGGAACGTAGAAATGACCATAACTTTCACACTGGTTGCTATTATTCGTTTTATACGATGGAAAAACTGATGTATTTATATTGTATTTTATGCTTCTGTCGTTCAATTCTTAGGCCCTAACTATTCGATCTGGTGGAGCAACGGCCCAGGGTGAAGCCTAGGTTTCCCGGAAAGTAGAAATGACCATAAGTTTCATACTGTTTGCAATTTTTCGTTTTATGCGATGGAAAAACTGTTTTATTTATTTTGTATTTTATGCTTCGGGCGTTGACTTCTAAGGCCCAAACTATTCGATCTGGTGGAGCAACGCCCTAGAGTGCAGCCTAGGTTGCCCGGTACGTAGAAATGACCATAAGTTTCATACTGGTTGCAATTATTCGTTTTATACGATGGAAAAGCTGTTGTATTTATATTGTATTTTATGCTTCTGGCGTTCACTTCTTAGGCCCTAACTATTCGATCTGGTGGTACAACGCCCTAGTGTGAAGCCTAGGTTGCCCGGAACGTAGAAATGACCATAACTTTTACACTGGCAGCAATTATTCGTTTTATACAATGGAAAAACCGTTCTATTTATTTTGTATTTTATGCTTCGGGCGTTGACTTCTAAGGCCCAAACTATTCGATCTGGTGGAGCAACGCCCTAGAGTGCAGCCTAGGTTGCCCGGTACGTAGAAATGACCATAAGTTTCATACTGGTTGCAATTATTCGTTTTATACGATGGAAAAGCTGTTGTATTTATATTGTATTTTATGCTTCTGGCGTTCACTTCTTAGGCCCTAACTATTCGATCTGGTGGTACAACGCCCTAGGGTGAAGCCTAGGTTGCCCGGAACGTAGAAATGGCCATAACTTTTACACTGGTAGCAATTATTCGTTTTACACAATGGAAAAACTGTTCTATTTATTTTGTATTTAATGCTTCTGGCGTTCACTTCTTAGGCCCTAACTATTCGATCTGGTAGAGCAACGCCCTAAGGTGAAGCCTAGGTTGCCCGGAACGTAGAGATGATCATAACTTTTACAGTGGCAGCAATTATTCGTTTTATACAATGGAAAAACCGTTCTATTTATTTTGTATTTTATGCTTCGGGCGTTGACTTCTAAGGCCCTAACTGCTGATCTGGTGGAGCACCGCCGTAGAGTGAAGCCTTGGTTGCCCGGAACGTAGAAATGACCATAACTTTCACACTGGTTGCTATTATTCGTTTTATACGATGGAAAAACTGATGTATTTATATTGTATTTTATGCTTCTGGCGTTGACTTCTTAGGCCCTAACTATTCCATCTTGTGGAACAACGCCCTAGGGTGAAGCCTAGGTTGCCCGGAACGTAGAAATGACCATAGCTTTTACACTGGCAGCAATTATTCGTTTTATACAATGGAAAAACCGTTCTATTTATTTTGTATTTTATGCCTCGGGCGTTGACTTCTAAGGCCCTAACTGTTTGATCTGGTGGAGCATCGCCGTAGAGAGAAGCCTAGGTTGCCCGGAACGTAGAAATGGCCATAACTTTTACACTGGTAGCAATTATTCGTTTTACACAATGGAAAAACTGTTCTATTTATTTTGTATTTAATGCTTCTGGCGTTCACTTCTTAGGCCCTAACTATTCGATCTGGTAGAGCAACGCCCTAAGGTGAAGCCTAGGTTGCCCGGAACGTAGAGATGACCATAACTTTTACACTGGCACTAATTATTCGTTTTATACAATGGAAAAACCGTTCTATTTATTTTGTATTTTATGCTTCGGGCGTTGACTTCTAAGGCCCTAACTGCTGATCTGGTGGAGCACCGCCGTAGAGTGAAGCCTTGGTTGCCCGGAACGTAGAAATGACCATAACTTTCACACTGGTTGCTATTATTCGTTTTATACGATGGAAAAACTGATGTATTTATATTGTATTTTATGCTTCTGTCGTTCAATTCTTAGGCCCTAACTATTCGATCTGGTGGAGCAACGGCCCAGGGTGAAGCCTAGGTTTCCCGGAAAGTAGAAATGACCATAAGTTTCATACTGTTTGCAATTTTTCGTTTTATGCGATGGAAAAACTGTTTTATTTATTTTGTATTTTATGCTTCGGGCGTTGACTTCTAAGGCCCAAACTATTCGATCTGGTGGAGCAACGCCCTAGAGTGCAGCCTAGGTTGCCCGGTACGTAGAAATGACCATAAGTTTCATACTGGTTGCAATTATTTGTTTTATACGGTGGAAAAGCTGTTGTATTTATATCGTATCTTATGCTTCTGGCGTTGACTTCTTAGGCCCTAACTATTCCATCTTGTGGAACAACGCCCTAGGGTGAAGCCTAGGTTGCCCGGAACGTAGAAATGACCATAGCTTTTACACTGGCAGCAATTATTCGTTTTATACAATGGAAAAACCGTTCTATTTATTTTGTATTTTATGCCTCGGGCGTTGACTTCTAAGGCCCTAACTGTTTGATCTGGTGGAGCATCGCCGTAGAGAGAAGCCTAGGTTGCCCGGAACGTAGAAATGGCCATAACTTTTACACTGGTAGCAATTATTCGTTTTACACAATGGAAAAACTGTTCTATTTATTTTGTATTTAATGCTTCTGGCGTTCACTTCTTAGGCCCTAACTATTCGATCTGGTAGAGCAACGCCCTAAGGTGAAGCCTAGGTTGCCCGGAACGTAGAGATGACCATAACTTTTACACTGGCACTAATTATTCGTTTTATACAATGGAAAAACCGTTCTATTTATTTTGTATTTTATGCTTCGGGCGTTGACTTCTAAGGCCCTAACTGCTGATCTGGTGGAGCACCGCCGTAGAGTGAAGCCTTGGTTGCCCGGAACGTAGAAATGACCATAACTTTCACACTGGTTGCTATTATTCGTTTTATACGATGGAAAAACTGATGTATTTATATTGTATTTTATGCTTCTGTCGTTCAATTCTTAGGCCCTAACTATTCGATCTGGTGGAGCAACGGCCCAGGGTGAAGCCTAGGTTTCCCGGAAAGTAGAAATGACCATAAGTTTCATACTGTTTGCAATTTTTCGTTTTATGCGATGGAAAAACTGTTTTATTTATTTTGTATTTTATGCTTCGGGCGTTGACTTCTAAGGCCCAAACTATTCGATCTGGTGGAGCAACGCCCTAGAGTGCAGCCTAGGTTGCCCGGTACGTAGAAATGACCATAAGTTTCATACTGGTTGCAATTATTTGTTTTATACGGTGGAAAAGCTGTTGTATTTATATCGTATCTTATGCTTCTGGCGTTGACTTCTTAGGCCCTAACTATTCCATCTTGTGGAACAACGCCCTAGGGTGAAGCCTAGGTTGCCCGGAACGTAGAAATGACCATAGCTTTTACACTGGCAGCAATTATTCGTTTTATACAATGGAAAAACCGTTCTATTTATTTTGTATTTTATGCCTCGGGCGTTGACTTCTAAGGCCCTAACTGTTTGATCTGGTGGAGCATCGCCGTAGAGAGAAGCCTAGGTTGCCCGGAACGTAGAAATGGCCATAACTTTTACACTGGTAGCAATTATTCGTTTTACACAATGGAAAAACTGTTCTATTTATTTTGTATTTAATGCTTCTGGCGTTCACTTCTTAGGCCCTAACTATTCGATCTGGTAGAGCAACGCCCTAAGGTGAAGCCTAGGTTGCCCGGAACGTAGAGATGACCATAACTTTTACAGTGGCAGCAATTATTCGTTTTATACAATGGAAAAACCGTTCTATTTATTTTGTATTTTATGCTTCGGGCGTTGACTTCTAAGGCCCTAACTGCTAATCTGGTGGAGCACCGCCGTAGAGTGAAGCCTTGGTTGCCCGGAACGTAGAAATGACCATAACTTTCACACTGGTTGCTATTATTCGTTTTATACGATGGAAAAACTGATGTATTTATATTGTATTTTATGCTTCTGTCGTTCAATTCTTAGGCCCTAACTATTCGATCTGGTGGAGCAACGGCCCAGGGTGAAGCCTAGGTTTCCCGGAAAGTAGAAATGACCATAAGTTTCATACTGTTTGCAATTTTTCGTTTTATGCGATGGAAAAACTGTTTTATTTATTTTGTATTTTATGCTTCGGGCGTTGACTTCTAAGGCCCTAACTATTCGATCTGGTGGAGCAACGCCCTAGAGTGCAGCCTAGATTGCCCGGAACGTAGAAATGACCATAACTTTCATACTGGTTGCAATTATTCGTTTTATATGGTGGAAAAACTGTTGTATTTATATTGTATTTTATGCTTCTGGCGTTGACTTCTAAGGCCCTAACTATTCGATCTGGTGGAACGACGGCCTAGGGTGAAGCCTAGGTTGCCCGGAACGTAGAAATGACCATAACTTTTACACTGGTTGCTATCTTTCGTTTTATACAATGGAAAAACTGTTCTATTTATTTTGTATTTAATGCTTCGGGCGTTGACTTCTAAGGCCCTAACTGTTTGATCTGGTGGAGCAACGCCCTAGAGTGAAGCCTAGGTTGCCTGGAACGTAGAAATGACCATCCCTTTCACACGGGTTGCAATTATTCCTGTTATAGGATGGAAAGACTGTTGTATTTTTAATGTATTTTATACTTCAGGCGTTGACTTCTGAGGCCGTAGCTATCCGATGTGGTGGAAGAACGCCATACAGTGAAGCCTAGGTTGCCCAGAACGTAGAAATGACCACAACTTTTACACTGGTTGCTATTATTCGTTTTATACGATGGAAAAGCTGCCGTATTTATATCGTATTTTATGCTTCTGGCGTTGACTTCTTAGGCCCTAACTATTCCATCTGGTGGAACAACGCCCCAGTGTGACGCCTAGGTTGCCTGGAAAGTAGAAATGACCATAACTTTCACACTGGTAGCAATTATTCGTTTTATACGATGGAAAAACTGTTCTATATATTTTGTATTTTATGCTTCGGGCGTTGACTTCTAAGGCCCTAACTACTCGATCTGGTGGTGCAGCTCCCTAGGGTGAAGCCAAGGTTGCTCGGAAAGTAGAAATGACCATAACTTTAATACTGCTTGCGATTATTCGTTTTATACAATGGAAAAACTGTTGTATTTATATCGTGTTTTATGCTTCTGGCGTTGACTTCTTAGGCCCTAACTATTCCATCTGGTGGAACAACTCCCTAGGGTGAAGCCTAGGTTGCCCGGAAAGTAGAAATGACCATAACTTTCATACTGGTTGCAATTATTCGTTTTATACGATGAAAGAACTGTTGTATTTATATTGTATTTTATGCTTCTGGCGTTCACTTCTGAGGCCCTAACTATTCGATCTGGTGGAACAACGCCGTAGGGTGAAGCCTAGGTTGCCCGGAACGTAGAAATGACCTTTACCTTCACGCTTGTTGCAATTATTCCTGGTATACGATGGAAAAACAGTTGCATCTTTATTGTATTTTATGCTTCTGGCGTCGACTTCTGAGGCTCTAACTATTCGATCTGATGTAGCGACGCCCTAGACTGAAGCCTAGGTAGCCCGGAACGTAGAAATGACCATAACTTTCACACTGGTTGCAATTATTCGTTTTATACGATGGAAAAGCTGTTGTATTTGTATCGTATTTTATGTTTCTGGCTTTGACTTCTTAGGCCCTAACTGTTTGATATGGTGGAGCACCGCCCTAGAGTGAAGCCTAGGTTGCCCGGAACGTACAACATACCATTACCTTCATCCTGGTTGCAATTATTCCTGTTATACGATGGAAAAACTGTTGCATCTTTATTGTATTTTATGCTTCTGGCGTTGACTTCTAAGGCCCCAACTAGTCGATCTGGTGGAGCAACGCCCTAGAGTGAAGCGTAGGTTGCCGGTACGTAGAAATGACCAGTACCTTCACAATGTTAGCAATTATTCATTTTATACGATGGAAAAACTGTTGTACATATATTGTGTTTTGTTCCTCTGGCGTTGACTTCTCAGGCCCTAACTATTCGATCTATTGGGGCGACGCCCTAGAGTGAAACTTAGGTTGCCCGGGACGTAGAAATGACCAACACTTTCAAACTGGTTGGAATCATTCCTGTTATACGATGGAAAAACTGTTGTACTTTTATTGCATTTTATGCTTCTGGCGTTGACTTCTTAGGCCCTAAATATTCGAGCTGGTGGAGCAACGCCCTAGAGTGAAGCCTAGGTTGCCCGGAACGTAGAAATGACCATTACATTCACACTGGTTGCAATTACTCCTGTTATACGATGGAAAAACTGTTGCATCTTTATTGTATTTTATGCTTCGGGCGTTGACTTCTAAGGCCCTAACTATGCGATCTGGTGGAGCAACGCCCTAGAGTGCAGTCTAGGTAGCCCGGAACGTAGAAATGACCATAACTTTCACACTGATTGCTATTATTCGTTTTATACGATGGAAAAACTGTTATATTTATATTGTATATTATGCTTCTTGCATTGACTTCTTAGGCCCTAACTATTCGATCTGGTGGAACAACGACGTAGAGTGAAGCCTAGGTTGCCCGAACGTAGAAATGACTATTACTTTCACACTGTTTGCAATTATTCCTTTTATACGATGGAAAAGCTGTTGTATTTATATCGTATTTTATGCTTCTGGCGTTGACTTCTAAGGACCTAACAGTTCGATCTGGTGGAGCAACGCCCTAGAGTGAAACCTAGGTTGCCCGGAACGTAGAAATGACCATTACATTCACACTGGTGGCAATTATTCCTGTTATACGATGGAAAAACTGTTGAATTTTTATTGTATTCTATGCTTCTGGCGCTTAATTCTATGTCGCTAGCTATTTGATCTGGTGGAGCAACGCCCTAGAGTGAAACCTAGGTTATCCGGAACGTAGAAATGACCAGTACATTCACACTGGTTGCAGTTATTCCTGTTAAACGATGAAAAAACTGTTGCATCTTTATTGTATTTTATGCTTCTGGCGCTGACTTCTAAGGCCGCACTATTCGAACTGGTGGAGCAACGCCCTAAGGTGAAGGGTAGGTTGCCCGGAAAGTAGAAATGACCATAACTTTCATACTGGTTGCAATTATTCGTTTTATACGATGAAAAAACTGTTGTATTTATATTGTACTTTATGCTTCTGGCGTTCACTTCTTAGGCCCTAACTACTCGATCTGGTGGAACAGCGCCGTAGGGTGAAACGTAGGTTACCCGGAACGTAGAAATGATCAGTACTTTAACACTGGTTACAGTTATTCGTTTTATACAATGGAAAAACTGCTCTACTTAATTTGCATTTTATGCTTCGGGCGTTGACTTCTAACGCCCTAACTATTCGATCGGGTGGAGCAACGCCCTAGAGTGAAGCCTAGGTTGCCCGGAACGTAGAAATGACCATATCTTTCACACTGGTTGCTATTATTCGTTTTATACGATGGAAAAGCTGTTGTACTTATATTGTAATTTATGCTTCTGGCGTTGACTTCTTAGGCCCTAACTATTTGATCCGGTGGAGCACCGCCCTAGAGTGAAGCCTAGGTTGCCCGGAACGTAGAAATGACCACTACTTTCACACTGTTTGCAATTATTCATTTAATACGATGGAAATGCTGTTGTATTTATATCGTATTTTATGCTTCGGGCGTTGACTTCTTAGGCCCTAACATTTCGATCTGGTGGAGCAACGCCCGACAGTGAAGCCTAGGTTGCCCGGAACGTAGATATGTCCATAACCATTACACAGGTTGCAATTATTCGTTTTATACGATGGAAAGGCTGTAGTGTTTATATTGTAGTTTATGCTTCTGGCGTTGACTTCTAAGGCCTTACCTCTTCGATCTGGTGGAGCAACTCCTCAGAGTTAAGTCTAGGATGCCCGAAATGTCGATATGATCATTACTTTCGCACTGGTTGCAATTATTCCTTTTATACGATGGAAAAGCTGTTGTATTTATATCGTATTTTATGCTTCTGGTGTTGACTTCTAAGCACCTAACTGTTCGATCTGGTGGAGCAACGCCCTAGAGTGAAGCCTAGGTTGCTCGGAATGCAGAAATGACCATAACTATCACACTGATTGCAATTATTCGTTTTATACGATGGAAAAACTGTTGCATGTTCATCGTATTTTATGCTTCTGGCGTTGACTTCTTAGGCCGTAACTATTCGATCTGGTGGAGCAACGCCCTGGAGTGAAACCTGGATTGCCCGGAACGTAGAAATAACCACTACTATCACACTGGTTGCAAATTATTCCTGCTATACGATGGAAAAGCTGTTGTATTTTTATTGCATTTTATGCTTCTGGCGTTCACTTCTTAGGACCTAACTATTCGATCTGGTGGAACAACGGCCTAGGGTGAAGCCTAGGTTGCCCGGAACGTAGAAATGACCATTACTTTCACACTGGTTGCAATTATTCGTTTTATACGATGGAAAAGCTGTTGTTTTTATATCGTATTTTATGCTTCTGGCGTTGACTTCTTATGACCTAACTATTCGATCTGGTGGAGCAACGCCCTGGAGTGAAACCTGGGTTGCCCGGAACGTAGGAATGAGCATAACTATCACACTGGTTGCAATTATCCGTTTTATACGATGGAAAAGCTGCCGTATTTATATCGTATTTTATGATTCTGGCGTTGACTTCTTAGGAACTAGCTATTCCATCTGGTGGAACAACGCCCTAGTGTGACGCCTAGGTTGCCTGGAAAGTAGAAATGACCATAACTTTCACACTGGTAGCAATTATTCGTTTTATACGATGGAAAAACTGTTCTATATATTTTGTATTTTATGCTTCGGGCGTTGACTTCTAAGGCCCTAACTACTCGATCTGGTGGTGCAACTCCCTAGCGTGAAGCCTAGGTTGCTTGGAAAGTAGAAATGACCATAACTTTCATACTGCTTGCGATTATTCGTTTTATATGATGGAAAAACTGTTGTATTTATATCGTGTTTTATGCTTCTGGCGTTGACTTCTTAGGCCCTAACTATTCCACCTGGTGGAACAACTCCCTAGGGTGAAGCCTAGGTTGCCCGGAAAGTAGAAATGCCCATAACTTCCACACTGGTAGAAATTATTCGTTTTATACGATTGAAAAACTGTACTATTTATTTTGTATTTTATGCTTCGGGCGTTGACTTCTAAGGCCCTAACTGTTCGATCTGGTGGGGCAACGCCCTAGAGCGAAGCCTAGGTTGCCCGGAACGTAGAAATGACCATCACTTTCAAACTGGTTGCAATTATTCCTGTTATATGATGGAAAAACTGTTGTATTTTTATTGCATTTTATGCTTCGGCATTGACTTCTAAGGACCTAACTATTCAATCTGTGGGAGCTACGCCCTAGGGTGAAGCCTAGGTTGCCCGGAAAGTAGAAATGACCATAACTTTCATACTGGTTGCAATTATTCGTTTTATACGATGAAAAAACTGTTGTATTTATATTGTATTTTATGCTTCTGGCGTTCACTTCTTAGGCCCTAACTATTCGATCTGGTGGAACAACGCCGTAGGGTGAAGCCTAGGTTGCCCGGAACGTAGAAATGACCATTACCTTCACGCTTGTTGCAATCATTCCTGTTATACGATGGAAGAACAGTTGCATCTTTATTGTATTTTATGCTTCTGGCGTCGACTTCTAAGGCTCTAACTATTCGATCTGAGGGAGCGACGCCCTAGAGTGAAGCCTAGGTAGCCCGGAACGTAGAAATGACCATAACTTTCACACTGGTTGCAATTACTCGTTTTATACGATGGAAAAGCTGTTGTATTTATATCGTATTTTATGCTTCTGGCTTTGACTTCTTAGGCCCTAACAGTTCGATCTGGTGGAGCAACGCCCTAGAGTGAAACCTAGGTTGCCCGGAACGTAGAAATGACCATTACATTCACACTGGTGGCAATTATTCCTGTTATACGATGGAAAAACTGTTGAATTTTTATTGTATTCTATGCTTCTGGCGCTTAATTCTATGTCGCTAGCTATTTGATCTGGTGGAGCAACGCCCTAGAGTGAAACCTAGGTTATCCGGAACGTAGAAATGACCAGTACATTCACACTGGTTGCAGTTATTCCTGTTAAACGATGAAAAAACTGTTGCATCTTTATTGTATTTTATGCTTCTGGCGCTGACTTCTAAGGCCGCACTATTCGAACTGGTGGAGCAACGCCCTAAGGTGAAGGGTAGGTTGCCCGGAAAGTAGAAATGACCATAACTTTCATACTGGTTGCAATTATTCGTTTTATACGATGAAAAAACTGTTGTATTTATATTGTACTTTATGCTTCTGGCGTTCACTTCTTAGGCCCTAACTACTCGATCTGGTGGAACAGCGCCGTAGGGTGAAACCTAGGTTACCCGGAACGTAGAAATGATCAGTACTTTAACACTGGTTACAGTTATTCGTTTTATACAATGGAAAAACTGCTCTACTTAATTTGCATTTTATGCTTCGGGCGTTGACTTCTAAGGCCCTAACTATTCGATCGGGTGGAGCAACGCCCTAGAGTGAAGCCTAGGTTGCCCGGAACGTAGAAATGACCATATCTTTCACACTGGTTGCTATTATTCGTTTTATACGATGGAAAAGCTGTTGTACTTATATTGTAATTTATGCTTCTGGCGTTGACTTCTTAGGCCCTAACTATTTGATCCGGTGGAGCACCGCCCTAGAGTGAAGCCTAGGTTGCCCGGAACGTAGAAATGACCACTACTTTCACACTGTTTGCAATTATTCATTTAATACGATGGAAATGCTGTTGTATTTATATCGTATTTTATGCTTCGGGCGTTGACTTCTTAGGCCCTAACATTTCGATCTGGTGGAGCAACGCCCGACAGTGAAGCCTAGGTTGCCCGGAACGTAGATATGTCCATAACCATTACACTGGTTGCAATTATTCCTTTTATACGATGGAAAAGCTGTTGTATTTATATCGTATTTTATGCTTCTGGTGTTGACTTCTAAGCACCTAACTGTTCGATCTGGTGGAGCAACGCCCTAGAGTGAAGCCTAGGTTGCTCGGAATGCAGAAATGACCATAACTATCACACTGATTGCAATTATTCGTTTTATACGATGGAAAAACTGTTGCATGTTCATCGTATTTTATGCTTCTGGCGTTGACTTCTTAGGCCGTAACTATTCGATCTGGTGGAGCAACGCCCTGGAGTGAAACCTGGATTGCCCGGAACGTAGAAATAACCACTACTATCACACTGGTTGCAAATTATTCCTGCTATACGATGGAAAAGCTGTTGTATTTTTATTGCATTTTATGCTTCTGGCGTTCACTTCTTAGGACCTAACTATTCGATCTGGTGGAACAACGGCCTAGGGTGAAGCCTAGGTTGCCCGGAACGTAGAAATGACCATTACTTTCACACTGGTTGCAATTATTCGTTTTATACGATGGAAAAGCTGTTGTTTTTATATCGTATTTTATGCTTCTGGCGTTGACTTCTTATGACCTAACTATTCGATCTGGTGGAGCAACGCCCTGGAGTGAAACCTGGGTTGCCCGGAACGTAGGAATGAGCATAACTATCACACTGGTTGCAATTATCCGTTTTATACGATGGAAAAGCTGCCGTATTTATATCGTATTTTATGATTCTGGCGTTGACTTCTTAGGAACTAGCTATTCCATCTGGTGGAACAACGCCCCAGTGTGACGCCTAGGTTGCCTGGAAAGTAGAAATGACCATAACTTTCACACTGGTAGCAATTATTCGTTTTATACGATGGAAAAACTGTTCTATATATTTTGTATTTTATGCTTCGGGCGTTGACTTCTAAGGCCCTAACTACTCGATCTGGTGGTGCAACTCCCTAGCGTGAAGCCTAGGTTGCTTGGAAAGTAGAAATGACCATAACTTTCATACTGCTTGCGATTATTCGTTTTATATGATGGAAAAACTGTTGTATTTATATCGTGTTTTATGCTTCTGGCGTTGACTTCTTAGGCCCTAACTATTCCACCTGGTGGAACAACTCCCTAGGGTGAAGCCTAGGTTGCCCGGAAAGTAGAAATGCCCATAACTTCCACACTGGTAGAAATTATTCGTTTTATACGATTGAAAAACTGTACTATTTATTTTGTATTTTATGCTTCGGGCGTTGACTTCTAAGGCCCTAACTGTTCGATCTGGTGGGGCAACGCCCTAGAGCGAAGCCTAGGTTGCCCGGAACGTAGAAATGACCATCACTTTCAAACTGGTTGCAATTATTCCTGTTATATGATGGAAAAACTGTTGTATTTTTATTGCATTTTATGCTTCGGCATTGACTTCTAAGGACCTAACTATTCAATCTGTGGGAGCTACGCCCTAGGGTGAAGCCTAGGTTGCCCGGAAAGTAGAAATGACCATAACTTTCATACTGGTTGCAATTATTCGTTTTATACGATGAAAAAACTGTTGTATTTATATTGTATTTTATGCTTCTGGCGTTCACTTCTTAGGCCCTAACTATTCGATCTGGTGGAAGAACGCCATACAGTGAAGCCTAGGTTGCCCAGAACGTAGAAATGACCATAACTTTCACACTGGTTGCAATTATTTGTTTTATACGATGGAAAAGCTGTTGTATTTATATCGCATTTTACGCTTCTGGCGTTGACTTCTTAGGCCCTAACTATACCATCTGGTGGAACAACGCCCTAGGGTGAAGCCTAGGTTGCCCGGAACGTAGAAATGACCATAACTTTTACACTGGTTGCTATTATTCGTTTTATACGATGGAAAAGCCGTTATATTTATATTGTATTTTATGCTTCTGGCGTTGACTTCTGAGGCCGTTGCTATTCGATGTGGTGGAAGAACGCCATAGAGTGAAGCCTAGGTAGCCCGGAACGGAGAAATGTCCATATCTTTCACACTGTTTGCAATTATTCATTGTATACGATGGCAAAGCTGTTGTATTTATATTGTATTTTATGCTTCTGGCGTTGACTTCTTAGGCCCTAACTATTCGATCAGGTGGAGCGATGCCTCAGAGTTAAGTCTAGGATGCCCGAAACGCCGAAATGATCATTACTTTCACGCTTGTTGCAATTATTCCTGTTATAGGATCGAAAGACTGTTGTATTTTTATTGTATTTTATACTTCAGGCGTTGACTTCTGAGGCCGTAGCTATTCGATGTGGTGGAAGAACGCCATACAGTGAAGCCTAGGTTGCCCGGAACGTAGAAATGGCCATAACTTTCACACTGGTTGCTATTATTCGTTTTATACGATGGAAAAACTGATGTATTTATATTGTATTTTATGCTTCTGTCGTTCACTTCTTAGGCCCTAACTATTCGATCTGGTGGAGCAACGGCCCAGGGTGAAGCCTAGGTTTCCCGGAACGTAGAAATGACCATAACTTTCATACTGGTTGCAATTATTCGTTTTATATGGTGGAAAAACTGTTGTATTTATATCGTATTTTATGCTTCTGGCGTTGACTTCTAAGGCCCTAACTATTCGATCAGGTGGTGCAACGCCCTAGAGTGAAGCCTAGGTTGCTCGAAATGTAGAAATGACTATAACTTTCACACTGGTTGCTATTATTCGTTTTATATGATGGAAAGACTGTTGTATTTATATTGTATTTTATGCTTCGGGCGTTGACTTCTAAGGCCCCAACAGTTTGATCTGGTGGAGCAACGACCTAGAGTGAAGCCTAGGTTGCCTGGAACGTAGAAATGACCATAACCTTCACCCTGGTAGCAATTATTCGTTTTATACGATGGAAGAACTGTTATATTTATATTGCATTTTATGCTTCGGGCATTGACTTCTAAGGCCCTAACTATTCAATCTGATGGAGCAACGCCCTAGGGTGAAGCCTAGGTTGCCCGGTACGTAGAAATGACCATAAGTTTCATACTGGTTGCAATTATTCGTTTTATACGATGGAAAAGCTGTTGTATTTATATTGTATTTTATGCTTCTGGCGTTCACTTCCTAGGCCCTAACTATTCGATCTGGTGGTACAACGCCCTAGGGTGAAGCCTAGGTTGCCCGGAACGTAGAAATGACCATAACTTTTGCACTGGCAGCAATTATTCGTTTTATACAATGGAAAAACCGTTCTATTTATTTTGTATTTTATGCTTCGGGCGTTGACTTCTAAGGCCCTAACTGCTGATCTGGTGGAGCACCGCCGTAGAGTGAAGCCTAGGTTGCTCGGAACGTAGAAATAACCACCACTTTCACACTGTTTGCAATTATTCATTTTATACGATGGAAAAGCTGTTGTATTTCTATCGTATTTTATGCTTCGGGCGTTGACTTCTAAGGCCCTATCTATTCGATCTGGTGGAACAGCGCCCTAGGGTAAAGCCAAGATGGCGCGGAACGTAGAAATGACCATAACTTTCACACTGGTTGCTATCATTCGTTTTATATGATGGAAAAGCTGATGTATTTATATTGTATTTTATGCTTCTGTCGTTCACTTCTTAGGCCCTAACTATTCGATCTGGTGGAGCAACGGCCCAGGGTGAAGCCTAGGTTTCCCGGAACGTAGAAATGACCATAACTTTCATACTGGTTGCAATTATTCGTTTTATATGGTGGAAAAACTGTTGTATTTATATTGTATTTTATGCTTCTGGCGTTGACTTCTAAGGCCCTAACTATTCGGTCAGGTGGAGTAACGCCATAGAGTGAAGCCTAGGTTGCTCGAAATGTTGAAATGACCATTACTTTCACACTGGTTGTAATTATTCGTTTTATACGATGGAAACGCTGTTGTATTTATATCGTATTTTATACTTCAGGCGTTGACTTCTGAGGCCGTAGCTATTCGATGTGGTGGTAGAACGCCATACAGTGAAGCCTAGGTTGCCCGGAACGTATAAATGACCATTACTTTCACACTGTTTGCAATTATTCCTTTTATACGATGGAAAAGCTGTTCTATTTATATCGTATTTTATGCTTCTGGCGTTAACTTCTAAGGCCCTAGCTGTTCGATCTAGTGGAGCAACGCCCTATAGTGAAGCTGAGGTTGCCCGGAACGTAGAAATGACCATATCTTTCACACTGGTTGCTATCTTTCGTTTTATACGATGGAAAGACTGTTATATTTATATTGTATTTTATGCTTCTGGCGTTCACTTCTTAGGCCCTAACTATTCCATCTGGTGGAACAACGCCCTAGGGTGAGGCCTAGGTTGCCCGGAACGTAGAAATGATCATAACTTTTACACTGGTAGCAATTATTCGTTTTATACAATGGAAAAACTGTTCTATTTATTTTGTATTTAATGCTTCGGGCGTTGACTTCTAAGGCCCTAACTGTTTGATCTGGTGGAGCAACGCCCTAGAGTGAAGCCTAGGTTGCCTGGAACGTAGACATGACCATCACTTTCACACGGGTTGCAATTATTCCTGTTATAGGATGGAAAGACTGTTGTATTTTTATTGTATTTTATACTTCAGGCGTTGACGTCTGAGGCCGTAGCTATCCGATGTGGTGGAAGAACGCCATACAGTGAAGCCTAGGTTGCCCGGAACGTAGAAATGACCATAACTTTCACACTGGTTGCAATTATTTGTTTTATACGGTGGAAAAGCTGTTGTATTTATATCGTATCTTATGCTTCTGGCGTTGACTTCTTAGGCCCTAACTATTCCATCTTGTGGAACAACGCCCTAGGGTGAAGCCTAGGTTGCCCGGAACGTAGAAATGACCATAGCTTTTACACTGGCAGCAATTATTCGTTTTATACAATGGAAAAACCGTTCTATTTATTTTGTATTTTATGCCTCGGGCGTTGACTTCTAAGGCCCTAACTGTTTGATCTGGTGGAGCATCGCCGTAGAGAGAAGCCTAGGTTGCCCGGAACGTAGAAATGGCCATAACTTTTACACTGGTAGCAATTATTCGTTTTACACAATGGAAAAACTGTTCTATTTATTTTGTATTTAATGCTTCTGGCGTTCACTTCTTAGGCCCTAACTATTCGATCTGGTAGAGTAACGCCCTAAGGTGAAGCCTAGGTTGCCCGGAACGTAGAGATGACCATAACTTTTACACTGGCACTAATTATTCGTTTTATACAATGGAAAAACCGTTCTATTTATTTTGTATTTTATGCTTCGGGCGTTGACTTCTAAGGCCCTAACTGCTGATCTGGTGGAGCACCGCCGTAGAGTGAAGCCTTGGTTGCCCGGAACGTAGAAATGACCATAACTTTCACACTGGTTGCTATTATTCGTTTTATACGATGGAAAAACTGATGTATTTATATTGTATTTTATGCTTCTGTCGTTCAATTCTTAGGCCCTAACTATTCGATCTGGTGGAGCAACGGCCCAGGGTGAAGCCTAGGTTTCCCGGAAAGTAGAAATGACCATAAGTTTCATACTGTTTGCAATTTTTCGTTTTATGCGATGGAAAAACTGTTTTATTTATTTTGTATTTTATGCTTCGGGCGTTGACTTCTAAGGCCCAAACTATTCGATCTGGTGGAGCAACGCCCTAGAGTGCAGCCTAGGTTGCCCGGTACGTAGAAATGACCATAAGTTTCATACTGGTTGCAATTATTCGTTTTATACGATGGAAAAGCTGTTGTATTTATATTGTATTTTATGCTTCTGGCGTTCACTTCTTAGGCCCTAACTATTCGATCTGGTGGTACAACGCCCTAGGGTGAAGCCTAGGTTGCCCGGAACGTAGAAATGACCATAACTTTTACACTGGCAGCAATTATTCGTTTTATACAATGGAAAAACCGTTCTATTTATTTTGTATTTTATGCTTCGGGCGTTGACTTCTAAGGCCCAAACTATTCGATCTGGTGGAGCAACGCCCTAGAGTGCAGCCTAGGTTGCCCGGTACGTAGAAATGACCATAAGTTTCATACTGGTTGCAATTATTCGTTTTATACGATGGAAAAGCTGTTGTATTTATATTGTATTTTATGCTTCTGGCGTTCACTTCTTAGGCCCTAACTATTCGATCTGGTGGTACAACGCCCTAGGGTGAAGCCTAGGTTGCCCGGAACGTAGAAATGGCCATAACTTTTACACTGGTAGCAATTATTCGTTTTACACAATGGAAAAACTGTTCTATTTATTTTGTATTTAATGCTTCTGGCGTTCACTTCTTAGGCCCTAACTATTCGATCTGGTAGAGCAACGCCCTAAGGTGAAGCCTAGGTTGCCCGGAACGTAGAGATGATCATAACTTTTACAGTGGCAGCAATTATTCGTTTTATACAATGGAAAAACCGTTCTATTTATTTTGTATTTTATGCTTCGGGCGTTGACTTCTAAGGCCCTAACTGCTGATCTGGTGGAGCACCGCCGTAGAGTGAAGCCTTGGTTGCCCGGAACGTAGAAATGACCATAACTTTCACACTGGTTGCTATTATTCGTTTTATACGATGGAAAAACTGATGTATTTATATTGTATTTTATGCTTCTGGCGTTGACTTCTTAGGCCCTAACTATTCCATCTTGTGGAACAACGCCCTAGGGTGAAGCCTAGGTTGCCCGGAACGTAGAAATGACCATAGCTTTTACACTGGCAGCAATTATTCGTTTTATACAATGGAAAAACCGTTCTATTTATTTTGTATTTTATGCCTCGGGCGTTGACTTCTAAGGCCCTAACTGTTTGATCTGGTGGAGCATCGCCGTAGAGAGAAGCCTAGGTTGCCCGGAACGTAGAAATGGCCATAACTTTTACACTGGTAGCAATTATTCGTTTTACACAATGGAAAAACTGTTCTATTTATTTTGTATTTAATGCTTCTGGCGTTCACTTCTTAGGCCCTAACTATTCGATCTGGTAGAGCAACGCCCTAAGGTGAAGCCTAGGTTGCCCGGAACGTAGAGATGACCATAACTTTTACACTGGCACTAATTATTCGTTTTATACAATGGAAAAACCGTTCTATTTATTTTGTATTTTATGCTTCGGGCGTTGACTTCTAAGGCCCTAACTGCTGATCTGGTGGAGCACCGCCGTAGAGTGAAGCCTTGGTTGCCCGGAACGTAGAAATGACCATAACTTTCACACTGGTTGCTATTATTCGTTTTATACGATGGAAAAACTGATGTATTTATATTGTATTTTATGCTTCTGTCGTTCAATTCTTAGGCCCTAACTATTCGATCTGGTGGAGCAACGGCCCAGGGTGAAGCCTAGGTTTCCCGGAAAGTAGAAATGACCATAAGTTTCATACTGTTTGCAATTTTTCGTTTTATGCGATGGAAAAACTGTTTTATTTATTTTGTATTTTATGCTTCGGGCGTTGACTTCTAAGGCCCAAACTATTCGATCTGGTGGAGCAACGCCCTAGAGTGCAGCCTAGGTTGCCCGGTACGTAGAAATGACCATAAGTTTCATACTGGTTGCAATTATTTGTTTTATACGGTGGAAAAGCTGTTGTATTTATATCGTATCTTATGCTTCTGGCGTTGACTTCTTAGGCCCTAACTATTCCATCTTGTGGAACAACGCCCTAGGGTGAAGCCTAGGTTGCCCGGAACGTAGAAATGACCATAGCTTTTACACTGGCAGCAATTATTCGTTTTATACAATGGAAAAACCGTTCTATTTATTTTGTATTTTATGCCTCGGGCGTTGACTTCTAAGGCCCTAACTGTTTGATCTGGTGGAGCATCGCCGTAGAGAGAAGCCTAGGTTGCCCGGAACGTAGAAATGGCCATAACTTTTACACTGGTAGCAATTATTCGTTTTACACAATGGAAAAACTGTTCTATTTATTTTGTATTTAATGCTTCTGGCGTTCACTTCTTAGGCCCTAACTATTCGATCTGGTAGAGCAACGCCCTAAGGTGAAGCCTAGGTTGCCCGGAACGTAGAGATGACCATAACTTTTACAGTGGCAGCAATTATTCGTTTTATACAATGGAAAAACCGTTCTATTTATTTTGTATTTTATGCTTCGGGCGTTGACTTCTAAGGCCCTAACTGCTAATCTGGTGGAGCACCGCCGTAGAGTGAAGCCTTGGTTGCCCGGAACGTAGAAATGACCATAACTTTCACACTGGTTGCTATTATTCGTTTTATACGATGGAAAAACTGATGTATTTATATTGTATTTTATGCTTCTGTCGTTCAATTCTTAGGCCCTAACTATTCGATCTGGTGGAGCAACGGCCCAGGGTGAAGCCTAGGTTTCCCGGAAAGTAGAAATGACCATAAGTTTCATACTGTTTGCAATTTTTCGTTTTATGCGATGGAAAAACTGTTTTATTTATTTTGTATTTTATGCTTCGGGCGTTGACTTCTAAGGCCCTAACTATTCGATCTGGTGGAGCAACGCCCTAGAGTGCAGCCTAGATTGCCCGGAACGTAGAAATGACCATAACTTTCATACTGGTTGCAATTATTCGTTTTATATGGTGGAAAAACTGTTGTATTTATATTGTATTTTATGCTTCTGGCGTTGACTTCTAAGGCCCTAACTATTCGATCTGGTGGAACGACGGCCTAGGGTGAAGCCTAGGTTGCCCGGAACGTAGAAATGACCATAACTTTTACACTGGTTGCTATCTTTCGTTTTATACAATGGAAAAACTGTTCTATTTATTTTGTATTTAATGCTTCGGGCGTTGACTTCTAAGGCCCTAACTGTTTGATCTGGTGGAGCAACGCCCTAGAGTGAAGCCTAGGTTGCCTGGAACGTAGAAATGACCATCCCTTTCACACGGGTTGCAATTATTCCTGTTATAGGATGGAAAGACTGTTGTATTTTTAATGTATTTTATACTTCAGGCGTTGACTTCTGAGGCCGTAGCTATCCGATGTGGTGGAAGAACGCCATACAGTGAAGCCTAGGTTGCCCAGAACGTAGAAATGACCATAACTTTCACACTGGTTGCAATTATTTGTTTTATACGATGGAAAAGCTGTTGTATTTATATCGCATTTTACGCTTCTGGCGTTGACTTCTTAGGCCCTAACTATACCATCTGGTGGAACAACGCCCTAGGGTGAAGCCTAGGTTGCCCGGAACGTAGAAATGACCACAACTTTTACACTGGTTGCTATTATTCGTTTTATACGATGGAAAAGCTGCCGTATTTATATCGTATTTTATGCTTCTGGCGTTGACTTCTTAGGCCCTAACTATTCCATCTGGTGGAACAACGCCCCAGTGTGACGCCTAGGTTGCCTGGAAAGTAGAAATGACCATAACTTTCACACTGGTAGCAATTATTCGTTTTATACGATGGAAAAACTGTTCTATATATTTTGTATTTTATGCTTCGGGCGTTGACTTCTAAGGCCCTAACTACTCGATCTGGTGGTGCAGCTCCCTAGGGTGAAGCCAAGGTTGCTCGGAAAGTAGAAATGACCATAACTTTAATACTGCTTGCGATTATTCGTTTTATACAATGGAAAAACTGTTGTATTTATATCGTGTTTTATGCTTCTGGCGTTGACTTCTTAGGCCCTAACTATTCCATCTGGTGGAACAACTCCCTAGGGTGAAGCCTAGGTTGCCCGGAAAGTAGAAATGACCATAACTTTCATACTGGTTGCAATTATTCGTTTTATACGATGAAAGAACTGTTGTATTTATATTGTATTTTATGCTTCTGGCGTTCACTTCTGAGGCCCTAACTATTCGATCTGGTGGAACAACGCCGTAGGGTGAAGCCTAGGTTGCCCGGAACGTAGAAATGACCATTACCTTCACGCTTGTTGCAATTATTCCTGGTATACGATGGAAAAACAGTTGCATCTTTATTGTATTTTATGCTTCTGGCGTCGACTTCTGAGGCTCTAACTATTCGATCTGATGTAGCGACGCCCTAGACTGAAGCCTAGGTAGCCCGGAACGTAGAAATGACCATAACTTTCACACTGGTTGCAATTATTCGTTTTATACGATGGAAAAGCTGTTGTATTTGTATCGTATTTTATGTTTCTGGCTTTGACTTCTTAGGCCCTAACTGTTTGATATGGTGGAGCACCGCCCTAGAGTGAAGCCTAGGTTGCCCGGAACGTACAACATACCATTACCTTCATCCTGGTTGCAATTATTCCTGTTATACGATGGAAAAACTGTTGCATCTTTATTGTATTTTATGCTTCTGGCGTTGACTTCTAAGGCCCCAACTAGTCGATCTGGTGGAGCAACGCCCTAGAGTGAAGCGTAGGTTGCCGGTACGTAGAAATGACCAGTACCTTCACAATGTTAGCAATTATTCATTTTATACGATGGAAAAACTGTTGTACATATATTGTGTTTTGTTCTTCTGGCGTTGACTTCTCAGGCCCTAACTATTCGATCTATTGGGGCGACGCCCTAGAGTGAAACTTAGGTTGCCCGGGACGTAGAAATGACCAACACTTTCAAACTGGTTGGAATCATTCCTGTTATACGATGGAAAAACTGTTGTACTTTTATTGCATTTTATGCTTCTGGCGTTGACTTCTTAGGCCCTAAATATTCGAGCTGGTGGAGCAACGCCCTAGAGTGAAGCCTAGGTTGCCCGGAACGTAGAAATGACCATTACATTCACACTGGTTGCAATTACTCCTGTTATACGATGGAAAAACTGTTGCATCTTTATTGTATTTTATGCTTCGGGCGTTGACTTCTAAGGCCCTAACTATGCGATCTGGTGGAGCAACGCCCTAGAGTGCAGTCTAGGTAGCCCGGAACGTAGAAATGACCATAACTTTCACACTGATTGCTATTATTCGTTTTATACGATGGAAAAACTGTTATATTTATATTGTATATTATGCTTCTTGCATTGACTTCTTAGGCCCTAACTATTCGATCTGGTGGAACAACGACGTAGAGTGAAGCCTAGGTTGCCCGAACGTAGAAATGACTATTACTTTCACACTGTTTGCAATTATTCCTTTTATACGATGGAAAAGCTGTTGTATTTATATCGTATTTTATGCTTCTGGCGTTGACTTCTAAGGACCTAACAGTTCGATCTGGTGGAGCAACGCCCTAGAGTGAAACCTAGGTTGCCCGGAACGTAGAAATGACCATTACATTCACACTGGTGGCAATTATTCCTGTTATACGATGGAAAAACTGTTGAATTTTTATTGTATTCTATGCTTCTGGCGCTTAATTCTATGTCGCTAGCTATTTGATCTGGTGGAGCAACGCCCTAGAGTGAAACCTAGGTTATCCGGAACGTAGAAATGACCAGTACATTCACACTGGTTGCAGTTATTCCTGTTAAACGATGAAAAAACTGTTGCATCTTTATTGTATTTTATGCTTCTGGCGCTGACTTCTAAGGCCGCACTATTCGAACTGGTGGAGCAACGCCCTAAGGTGAAGGGTAGGTTGCCCGGAAAGTAGAAATGACCATAACTTTCATACTGGTTGCAATTATTCGTTTTATACGATGAAAAAACTGTTGTATTTATATTGTACTTTATGCTTCTGGCGTTCACTTCTTAGGCCCTAACTACTCGATCTGGTGGAACAGCGCCGTAGGGTGAAACGTAGGTTACCCGGAACGTAGAAATGATCAGTACTTTAACACTGGTTACAGTTATTCGTTTTATACAATGGAAAAACTGCTCTACTTAATTTGCATTTTATGCTTCGGGCGTTGACTTCTAAGGCCCTAACTATTCGATCGGGTGGAGCAACGCCCTAGAGTGAAGCCTAGGTTGCCCGGAACGTAGAAATGACCATATCTTTCACACTGGTTGCTATTATTCGTTTTATACGATGGAAAAGCTGTTGTACTTATATTGTAATTTATGCTTCTGGCGTTGACTTCTTAGGCCCTAACTATTTGATCCGGTGGAGCACCGCCCTAGAGTGAAGCCTAGGTTGCCCGGAACGTAGAAATGACCACTACTTTCACACTGTTTG
This sequence comes from Calliopsis andreniformis, assembly GCF_051401765.1. NCBI lineage: Eukaryota > Metazoa > Arthropoda > Insecta > Hymenoptera > Andrenidae > Calliopsis > Calliopsis andreniformis. The sequence goes on along the minus strand of NW_027480431.1, from coordinate 11,237,518 downwards.
CAATTATTCATTTAATACGATGGAAATGCTGTTGTATTTATATCGTATTTTATGCTTCGGGCGTTGACTTCTTAGGCCCTAACATTTCGATCTGGTGGAGCAACGCCCGACAGTGAAGCCTAGGTTGCCCGGAACGTAGATATGTCCATAACCATTACACAGGTTGCAATTATTCGTTTTATACGATGGAAAGGCTGTAGTGTTTATATTGTAGTTTATGCTTCTGGCGTTGACTTCTAAGGCCTTACCTCTTCGATCTGGTGGAGCAACTCCTCAGAGTTAAGTCTAGGATGCCCGAAATGTCGATATGATCATTACTTTCGCACTGGTTGCAATTATTCCTTTTATACGATGGAAAAGCTGTTGTATTTATATCGTATTTTATGCTTCTGGTGTTGACTTCTAAGCACCTAACTGTTCGATCTGGTGGAGCAACGCCCTAGAGTGAAGCCTAGGTTGCTCGGAATGCAGAAATGACCATAACTATCACACTGATTGCAATTATTCGTTTTATACGATGGAAAAACTGTTGCATGTTCATCGTATTTTATGCTTCTGGCGTTGACTTCTTAGGCCGTAACTATTCGATCTGGTGGAGCAACGCCCTGGAGTGAAACCTGGATTGCCCGGAACGTAGAAATAACCACTACTATCACACTGGTTGCAAATTATTCCTGCTATACGATGGAAAAGCTGTTGTATTTTTATTGCATTTTATGCTTCTGGCGTTCACTTCTTAGGACCTAACTATTCGATCTGGTGGAACAACGGCCTAGGGTGAAGCCTAGGTTGCCCGGAACGTAGAAATGACCATTACTTTCACACTGGTTGCAATTATTCGTTTTATACGATGGAAAAGCTGTTGTTTTTATATCGTATTTTATGCTTCTGGCGTTGACTTCTTATGACCTAACTATTCGATCTGGTGGAGCAACGCCCTGGAGTGAAACCTGGGTTGCCCGGAACGTAGGAATGAGCATAACTATCACACTGGTTGCAATTATCCGTTTTATACGATGGAAAAGCTGCCGTATTTATATCGTATTTTATGATTCTGGCGTTGACTTCTTAGGAACTAGCTATTCCATCTGGTGGAACAACGCCCCAGTGTGACGCCTAGGTTGCCTGGAAAGTAGAAATGACCATAACTTTCACACTGGTAGCAATTATTCGTTTTATACGATGGAAAAACTGTTCTATATATTTTGTATTTTATGCTTCGGGCGTTGACTTCTAAGGCCCTAACTACTCGATCTGGTGGTGCAACTCCCTAGCGTGAAGCCTAGGTTGCTTGGAAAGTAGAAATGACCATAACTTTCATACTGCTTGCGATTATTCGTTTTATATGATGGAAAAACTGTTGTATTTATATCGTGTTTTATGCTTCTGGCGTTGACTTCTTAGGCCCTAACTATTCCACCTGGTGGAACAACTCCCTAGGGTGAAGCCTAGGTTGCCCGGAAAGTAGAAATGCCCATAACTTCCACACTGGTAGAAATTATTCGTTTTATACGATTGAAAAACTGTACTATTTATTTTGTATTTTATGCTTCGGGCGTTGACTTCTAAGGCCCTAACTGTTCGATCTGGTGGGGCAACGCCCTAGAGCGAAGCCTAGGTTGCCCGGAACGTAGAAATGACCATCACTTTCAAACTGGTTGCAATTATTCCTGTTATATGATGGAAAAACTGTTGTATTTTTATTGCATTTTATGCTTCGGCATTGACTTCTAAGGACCTAACTATTCAATCTGTGGGAGCTACGCCCTAGGGTGAAGCCTAGGTTGCCCGGAAAGTAGAAATGACCATAACTTTCATACTGGTTGCAATTATTCGTTTTATACGATGAAAAAACTGTTGTATTTATATTGTATTTTATGCTTCTGGCGTTCACTTCTTAGGCCCTAACTATTCGATCTGGTGGAACAACGCCGTAGGGTGAAGCCTAGGTTGCCCGGAACGTAGAAATGACCATTACCTTCACGCTTGTTGCAATCATTCCTGTTATACGATGGAAGAACAGTTGCATCTTTATTGTATTTTATGCTTCTGGCGTCGACTTCTAAGGCTCTAACTATTCGATCTGAGGGAGCGACGCCCTAGAGTGAAGCCTAGGTAGCCCGGAACGTAGAAATGACCATAACTTTCACACTGGTTGCAATTACTCGTTTTATACGATGGAAAAGCTGTTGTATTTATATCGTATTTTATGCTTCTGGCTTTGACTTCTTAGGCCCTAACAGTTCGATCTGGTGGAGCAACGCCCTAGAGTGAAACCTAGGTTGCCCGGAACGTAGAAATGACCATTACATTCACACTGGTGGCAATTATTCCTGTTATACGATGGAAAAACTGTTGAATTTTTATTGTATTCTATGCTTCTGGCGCTTAATTCTATGTCGCTAGCTATTTGATCTGGTGGAGCAACGCCCTAGAGTGAAACCTAGGTTATCCGGAACGTAGAAATGACCAGTACATTCACACTGGTTGCAGTTATTCCTGTTAAACGATGAAAAAACTGTTGCATCTTTATTGTATTTTATGCTTCTGGCGCTGACTTCTAAGGCCGCACTATTCGAACTGGTGGAGCAACGCCCTAAGGTGAAGGGTAGGTTGCCCGGAAAGTAGAAATGACCATAACTTTCATACTGGTTGCAATTATTCGTTTTATACGATGAAAAAACTGTTGTATTTATATTGTACTTTATGCTTCTGGCGTTCACTTCTTAGGCCCTAACTACTCGATCTGGTGGAACAGCGCCGTAGGGTGAAACCTAGGTTACCCGGAACGTAGAAATGATCAGTACTTTAACACTGGTTACAGTTATTCGTTTTATACAATGGAAAAACTGCTCTACTTAATTTGCATTTTATGCTTCGGGCGTTGACTTCTAAGGCCCTAACTATTCGATCGGGTGGAGCAACGCCCTAGAGTGAAGCCTAGGTTGCCCGGAACGTAGAAATGACCATATCTTTCACACTGGTTGCTATTATTCGTTTTATACGATGGAAAAGCTGTTGTACTTATATTGTAATTTATGCTTCTGGCGTTGACTTCTTAGGCCCTAACTATTTGATCCGGTGGAGCACCGCCCTAGAGTGAAGCCTAGGTCGCCCGGAACGTAGAAATGACCACTACTTTCACACTGTTTGCAATTATTCATTTAATACGATGGAAATGCTGTTGTATTTATATCGTATTTTATGCTTCGGGCGTTGACTTCTTAGGCCCTAACATTTCGATCTGGTGGAGCAACGCCCGACAGTGAAGCCTAGGTTGCCCGGAACGTAGATATGTCCATAACCATTACACTGGTTGCAATTATTCCTTTTATACGATGGAAAAGCTGTTGTATTTATATCGTATTTTATGCTTCTGGTGTTGACTTCTAAGCACCTAACTGTTCGATCTGGTGGAGCAACGCCCTAGAGTGAAGCCTAGGTTGCTCGGAATGCAGAAATGACCATAACTATCACACTGATTGCAATTATTCGTTTTATACGATGGAAAAACTGTTGCATGTTCATCGTATTTTATGCTTCTGGCGTTGACTTCTTAGGCCGTAACTATTCGATCTGGTGGAGCAACGCCCTGGAGTGAAACCTGGATTGCCCGGAACGTAGAAATAACCACTACTATCACACTGGTTGCAAATTATTCCTGCTATACGATGGAAAAGCTGTTGTATTTTTATTGCATTTTATGCTTCTGGCGTTCACTTCTTAGGACCTAACTATTCGATCTGATGGAGCGACGCCCTAGACTGAAGCCTAGGTAGCCCGGAACGTAGAAATGACCATAACTTTCACACTGGTTGCAATTATTCGTTTTATACGATGGAAAAGCTGTTGCATTTGTATCGTATTTTATGCTTCTGGCTTTGACTTATTAGGCCCTAACTGTTTGATATGGTGGAGCACCGCCCTAGAGTGAAGCCTAGGTTGCCCGGAACGTAGAACATAACATTACCTTCACCCTGGTTGCAATTATTCCTGTTATACGATGGAAAAACTGTTGCATCTTTATTGTATTTTATGCTTCTGGCGTTGACTTCTAAGGCCCTAACTACTCGATCTGGTGGTGCAACTCCCTAGCGTGAAGCCTAGGTTGCCGGAACGTAGAAATGACCAGTACCTTCACAATGTTAGCAATTATTCATTTTATACGATGGAAAAACTGTTGTACATATATTGTGTTTTATTCTTCTGGCGTTGACTTCTCAGGCCCTAACTATTCGATCTATTGGGGCGACGCCCTAGAGTGAAACTTAGGTTGCCCGGAACGTAGAAATGACCATTACATTCACACTGGTTGCAATTACTCCTGTTATACGATGGAAAAACTGTTGCATCTTTATTGTATTTTATGCTTCGGGCGTTGACTTCTAAGGCCCTAACTATGCGATCTGGTGGAGCAACGCCCTAGAGTGCAGTCTAGGCAGCCCGGAACGTAGAAATGACCATAACTTTCACACTGATTGCTATTATTCGTTTTATACGATGGAAAAACTGTTATATTTATATTGTATATTATGCTTCTTGCATTGACTTCTTAGGCCCTAACTATTCGATCTGGTGGAACGATGACGTAGAGTGAAGCCTAGGTTGCCCGAACGTAGAAATGACCATTACTTTCACACTGTTTGCAATTATTCCTTTTATACGATGGAAAAGCTGTTGTATTTATATCGTATTTTATGCTTCTGGCGTTGACTTCTAAGGACCTAACAGTTCGATCTGGTGGAGCAACGCCCTAGAGTGAAGCCTAGGTTGCTCGAAATGTAGAAATGACCATAACTTTCACACTGATTGCAATTATTCGTTTTATACGATGGAAAAACTGTTGCATATTCATCGTATTTTATGCTTCTGGCGTTGACTTCTTAGGCCGTAACTATTCGATCTGGTGAAGCAACGCCCTGGAGTGAAACCTGGGTTGCCCGGAACGTAGAAATGACCACTACTATCACACTGGTTGCAAATTATTCCTGCTATACGATGGAAAAACTGTTGTATTTTTATTGCATTTTATGCTTCAGGCGTTCACTTCTTAGGACCTAACTATTCCATCTGGTGGAGCAACGCCCTAGAGTAAAGCCCAGGTTGCGCGGAACGTAGAAATGACCATAAGTTTCACACTGGTTTCTCTCATTCGTTTTATATGATGGAAAAACTGATGTATTTATATTGTATTTTATGCTTCTGGCGTTGACTTCTAAGGCCCTAAATATTCGATCTGGTGGAGCAATGCCTCAGAGTTAAGTCTAGGATGCCCGAAACGCCGAAATGATCAATACTTTCACGCCTGTTGCAACTATTCCTGTAAAACGATGGAAAAACTGTTGCATCTTTATTGTATTTCCTGCTTCTGGCGTTGACTTCTAAGGCCCTAACTATTCGATCTGGTGGAGCAACGCCCTAGGGTGAAGCCTAGGTTGCCCGGAATGGAGAAATGTCCATAACTTCCACACTGGTTGCAATTATTCGTTTTATACGATTGAAAAGCTGTTGTATTTATATTGTATTTTATGCTTCTGGCGTTGACTTCTTAGGCCCTAACTATTCCCTCTGGTGGATCAACGCCCTAGAGTGAATCCTACGTTGCCCGGAACGTAGATATGACCATTCCTTTCACACTGGTAGCAATTATTCGTTTTATACAATGGAAAAACTGTTCTATTTATATTGTATTTTATGCTTCTGGCGTGACTTCTTATGACCTAAATATTCGAGCTGGTGGAGCAACGCCCTAGAGTGAAGCCTAGGTTGCCCGGAACGTAGAAATGACCATTACATTCACACTGGTTGCAATTACTCCTGTTATACGATGGAAAAACTGTTGCATCTTTATTGTATTTTATGCTTCGGGCGTTGACTTCTAAGGCCCTAACTATGCGATCTGGTGGAGCAACGCCCTAGAGTGCAGTCTAGGTAGCCCGGAACGTAGAAATGACCATAACTTTCACACTGATTGCTATTATTCGTTTTATACGATGGAAAAACTGTTATATTTATATTGTATATTATGCTTCTTGCATTGACTTCTTAGGCCCTAACTATTCGATCTGGTGGAACAACGACGTAGAGTGAAGCCTAGGTTGCCCGAACGTAGAAATGACTATTACTTTCACACTGTTTGCAATTATTCCTTTTATACGATGGAAAAGCTGTTGTATTTATATCGTATTTTATGCTTCTGGCGTTGACTTCTAAGGACCTAACAGTTCGATCTGGTGGAGCAACGCCCTAGAGTGAAACCTAGGTTGCCCGGAACGTAGAAATGACCATTACATTCACACTGGTGGCAATTATTCCTGTTATACGATGGAAAAACTGTTGAATTTTTATTGTATTCTATGCTTCTGGCGCTTAATTCTATGTCGCTAGCTATTTGATCTGGTGGAGCAACGCCCTAGAGTGAAACCTAGGTTATCCGGAACGTAGAAATGACCAGTACATTCACACTGGTTGCAGTTATTCCTGTTAAACGATGAAAAAACTGTTGCATCTTTATTGTATTTTATGCTTCTGGCGCTGACTTCTAAGGCCGCACTATTCGAACTGGTGGAGCAACGCCCTAAGGTGAAGGGTAGGTTGCCCGGAAAGTAGAAATGACCATAACTTTCATACTGGTTGCAATTATTCGTTTTATACGATGAAAAAACTGTTGTATTTATATTGTACTTTATGCTTCTGGCGTTCACTTCTTAGGCCCTAACTACTCGATCTGGTGGAACAGCGCCGTAGGGTGAAACGTAGGTTACCCGGAACGTAGAAATGATCAGTACTTTAACACTGGTTACAGTTATTCGTTTTATACGATGGAAAAACTGTTCTATATATTTTGTATTTTATGCTTCGGGCGTTGACTTCTAAGGCCCTAACTACTCGATCTGGTGGTGCAACTCCCTAGGGTGAAGCCAAGGTTGCTCGGAAAGTAGAAATGACCATAACTTTCATACTGCTTGCGATTATTCGTTTTATACAATGGAAAAACTGTTGTATTTATATCGTGTTTTATGCTTCTGGCGTTGACTTCTTAGGCCCTAACTATTCCATCTGGTGGAACGATTCCCTAGGGTGAAGCCTAGGTTGCCCGGAAAGTAGAAATGACCATAACTTTCATACTGGTTGCAATTATTCGTTTTATACGATGAAAGAACTGTTGTATTTATATTGTATTTTATGCTTCTGGCGTTCACTTCTGAGGCCCTAACTATTCGATCTGGTGGAACAACGCCGTAGGGTGAAGCCTAGGTTGCCCGGAACGTAGAAATGACCATTACCTTCACGCTTGTTGCAATTATTCCTGGTATACGATGGAAAAACAGTTGCATCTTTATTGTATTTTATGCTTCTGGCGTCGACTTCTGAGGCTCTAACTATTCGATCTGATGTAGCTACACCCTAGACTGAAGCCTAGGTAGCCCGGAACGTAGAAATGACCATAACTTTCACACTGGTTGCAATTATTCGTTTTATACGATGGAAAAGCTGTTGTATTTGTATCGTATTTTATGTTTCTGGCTTTGACTTCTTAGGCCCTAACTGTTTGATATGGTGGAGCACCGCCCTAGAGTGAAGCCTAGGTTGCCCGGAACGTACAACATACCATTACCTTCATCCTGGTTGCAATTATTCCTGTTATACGATGGAAAAACTGTTGCATCTTTATTGTATTTTATGCTTCTGGCGTTGACTTCTAAGGCCCCAACTAGTCGATCAGGTGGAGCAACGCCCTAGAGTGAAGCCTAGGTTGCCGGTACGTAGAAATGACCAGTACCTTCACAATGTTAGCAATTATTCATTTTATACGATGGAAAAACTGTTGTACATATATTGTGTTTTATTCTTCTGGCGTTGACTTCTCAGGCCCTAACTATTCGATCTATTGGGGCGACGCCCTAGAGTGAAACTTAGGTTGCCCGGAACGTAGAAATGACCAACACTTTCAAACTGGTTGGAATCATTCCTGTTATACGATGGAAAAACTGTTGTACTTTTATTGCATTTTATGCTTCTGGCGTTGACTTCTTAGGCCCTAAATATTCGAGCTGGTGGAGCAACGCCCTAGAGTGAAGCCTAGGTTGCCTGGAACGTAGAAATGACCATTACATTCACACTGGTTGCAATTACTCCTGTTATACGATGGAAAAACTGTTGCATCTTTATTGTATTTTATGCTTCGGGCGTTGACTTTTAAGGCCCTAACTATGCGATCTGGTGGAGCAACGCCCTAGAGTGCAGTCTAGGTAGCCCGGAACGTAGAAATGACCATAACTTTCACACTGATTGCTATTATTCGTTTTATGCGATGGAAAAACTGTTATATTTATATTGTATATTATGCTTCTTGCATTGACTTCTTAGGCCCTAACTATTCGATCTGGTGGAACAACGACGTAGAGTGAAGCCTAGGTTGCCCGAACGTAGAAATGACTATTACTTTCACACTGTTTGCAATTATTCCTTTTATACGATGGAAAAGCTGTTGTATTTATATCGTATTTAATGCTTCTGGCGTTGACTTCTAAGGACCTAACAGTTCGATCTGGTGGAGCAACGCCCTAGAGTGAAACCTAGGTTGCCCGGAACGTAGAAATGACCATTACATTCACACTGGTGGCAATTATTCCTGTTATACGATGGAAAAACTGTTGAATTTTTATTGTATTCTATGCTTCTGGCGCTTAATTCTATGTCGCTAGCTATTTGATCTGGTGGAGCAACGCCCTAGAGTGAAACCTAGGTTATCCGGAACGTAGAAATGACCAGTACATTCACACTGGTTGCAGTTATTCCTGTTAAACGATGAAAAAACTGTTGCATCTTTATTGTATTTTATGCTTCTGGCGCTGACTTCTAAGGCCGCACTATTCGAACTGGTGGAGCAACGCCCTAAGGTGGAGGGTAGGTTGCCCGGAAAGTAGAAATGACCATAACTTTCATACTGGTTGCAATTATTCGTTTTATACGATGAAAAAACTGTTGTATTTATATTGTACTTTATGCTTCTGGCGTTCACTTCTTAGGCCCTAACTACTCGATCTGGTGGAACAGCGCCGTAGGGTGAAACCTAGGTTACCCGGAACGTAGAAATGATCAGTACTTTAACACTGGTTACAGTTATTCGTTTTATACAATGGAAAAACTGCTCTACTTAATTTGCATTTTATGCTTCGGGCGTTGACTTCTAAGGCCCTAACTATTCGATCGGGTGGAGCAACGCCCTAGAGTGAAGCCTAGGTTGCCCGGAACGTAGAAATGACCATATCTTTCACACTGGTTGCTATTATTCGTTTTATACGATGGAAAAGCTGTTGTACTTATATTGTAATTTATGCTTCTGGCGTTGACTTCTTAGGCCCTAACTATTTGATCCGGTGGAGCACCGCCCTAGAGTGAAGCCCTGGTTGCCCGGAACGTAGAAATGACCACTACTTTCACACTGTTTGCAATTATTCATTTAATACGATGGAAATGCTGTTGTATTTATATCGTATTTTATGCTTCGGGCGTTGACTTCTTAGGCCCTAACTATTCGATCTGGTGGAACAACGCCGTAGAGTGAAGCCTAGGTTGCCCGGAACGTAGATATGACCATTACTTTCACACTGTTTGCAATTATTCCTTTTATACGATGGAAAAGCTGTTGTATTTATATCGTATTTTATGCTTCTGGTGTTGACTTCTAAGCACCTAACTGTTCGATCTGGTGGAGCAACGCCCTAGAGTGAAGCCTAGGTTGCTCGGAATGTAGAAATGACCATAACTATCACACTGATTGCAATTATTCGTTTTATACGATGGAAAAACTGTTGCATATTCATCGTATTTTATGCTTCTGGCGTTGACTTCTTAGGCCGTAACTATTCGATCTGGTGGTGCAACGCCCTGGAGTGAAACCTGGATTGCCCGGAACGTAGAAATAACCGCTACTATCACACTGGTTGCAAATTATTCCTGCTATACGATGGAAAAGCTGTTGTATTTTTATTGCATTTTATGCTTCTGGCGTTCACTTCTTAGGACCTAACTATTCGATCTGGTGGAACAACGGCCTAGGGTGAAGCCTAGGTTGCCCGGAACGTAGAAATGACCATAACTTTCACACTGGTTGCAATTATTTGTTTTATACAATGGAAATGCTGTTGTATTTATATAGTATTTTGTGCTTCTGGCGTTTACTTCTTAGGCCCTAACTATTCCATCTGGTGGAACAACGACCTGGAGTAAAGCCCAGGTTGCGCGGAACGTAGAAATGACCATAACTTTCACACTGGTAGCAATTATTCGTTTTATACAATGGAAAAACTGTTCTATTTATATTGTATTTTATGCTTCTGGCGTTGCCTACTTAGGCCCTGACTATTCGATCTTGTGGAGCAACGCACTAGAGTGAAGCCTAGGTTGCTCGGAATGTAGAAATGACCATAAGTTGCATACTGGTTGCAATTATTCGTTTTATACGATGGAAATACTGTTGTATTTATATAATATTTTATGCTTCTGGCGTTGACTTCGAAGGCCCTAAATATTCGATATGGTGGAGCAATGCCTCAGAGTTAAGTCTAGGATGCCCGAAACGCCGAAATGATCAATACTTTCACGCTTGTTGCAATTATTCCTGTAAAACGATGGAAAAACTGTTGCATCTTTATTGTATTTCATGCTTCTGGCGTTGACTTCTTAGGCCCTAACTATTCCCTCTGGTGGATCAACGCCCTAGTGTGAAACCTACGTTGCCCGGAACGTAGAAATGACCATTCCTTTCACACTGGTTGCAATTATTCCTGTTATACGATGGAAAAACTGTTGTATTTTGATTCTATTTTATGCTTTTAGCGATGAATTCTAAGTCCCTAGCTATTCGATCTGGTGGAGCAACGCCCTAGAGTGACGCCTAGGTTGCTCGGAACGTAGAAATGACCATTACATTCACACTGGTTGCAATTATTCGTTTTATACGATGGAAAAACTGTTCTATATATTTTGTATTTTATGCTTCGGGCGTTGACTTCTAAGGCCCTAACTACTCGATCTGGTGGTGCAACTCCCTAGCGTGAAGCCTAGGTTGCTCGGAAAGTAGAAATGACCATAGCTTCCATACTGCTTGCGATTATTCGTTTTATATGATGGAAAAACTGTTGTATTTATATCGTGTTTTATGCTTCTGGCGTTGACTTCTTAGGCCCTAACTATTCCATCTGGTGGAACAACTCCCTAGGGTGAAGCCTAGGTAGCCCGGAAAGTAGAAATGCCCATAACTTCCACACTGGTAGAAATTATTCGTTTTATACGATTGAAAAACTGTACTATTTATTTTGTATTTTATGCTTCTGGCGTTGACTTCTTAGGCCCTAACATTTCGATGTGGTGGAGCAACGCCCTACAGTGAAGCCTTGGTTGCCCGGAACGTAGATATGACCATAACCTTCACACAGGTTGCAATTATTCGTTTTATACGGTGTAAAGGCTGTTGTACTTAATTTGTATTTTATTCTTCTGGTGTTGATTCCTTAGGCCCTAACTATTCGATCTAGATGAACAACGCCGTAGAGTGAAGCCTAGGTTGCCCGGAACGTATTAATAACCATTACTTTCACACTGTTTGCATTTATTCCTTTTATACGATGGAAAAGCTGTTGTATTTATATCGTATTTTATGCTTCTGGCGTTGACTTCTAAGGACCTAACTATTCGACCAGGTGGAGCGATGCCTCAGAGTTAAGTCTAGGATGCCCGAAACGCCGAAATGATCATTACTTTCACGCTTGTTGCAATTATTCCTGTTATAGGATGGAAAGACTGTTGTATTCTTATTGTATTTTATACTTCAGGCGTTGACTTCTGAGGACCTAACTATTCGGTCTGGTGGAGAAACGCCCTAGAGTGAAGTCTATGTTGCCCGGAAAGTAGAAATGACCATAACTTTCACACTGGTAGCAATTATTCGTTTCACACGATGGAAAAACTGTTTTATTTATTTTGTATTTTATGCTTCGGGCGTTGACTTCTAAGGCCCTAGCTATTCGATCTGGTGGAGCAACGCCCTAGAGTGCAGCCTAGGCTGCCCGGTACGTAGAAATGACCACTACTTTCACACTGTTTGCAATTATTCATTTAATACGATGGAAATGCTGTTGTATTTATATCGTATTTTATGCTTCGGGCGGAGACTTCTTAGGCCCTAACATTTCGATCTGGTGGAACAGCGCCCTAGGGTAAAGCCAAGATGGCGCGGAACGTAGAAATGACCATAACTTTCACACTGGTTGCTATCATTCGTTTTATATGATGGAAAAGCTGATGTATTTATGTTGTATTTTATGCTTCTGTCGTTCACTTCTTAGGCCCTAACTATTCGATCTGGTGGAGCAACGGCCCAGGGTGAAGCCTAGGTTTCCCGGAACGTAGAAATGACCATAACTTTCATACTGGTTGCAATTATTCGTTTTATATGGTGGAAAAACTGTTGTATTTATATTGTATTTTATGCTTCTGGCGTTGACTTCTAAGGCCCTAACTATTCGGTCAGGTGGAGTAACGCCCTAGAGTGAAGCCTAGGTTGCTCGAAATGTTGAAATGACCATAACTTTCACACTGGTTGTAATTATTCGTTTTATACGATGGAAACGCTGTTGTATTTAAATCGTATTTTATACTTCAGGCGTTGACTTCTGAGGCCGTAGCTATTCGATGTGGTGGTAGAACGCCATACAGTGAAGCCTAGGTTGCCCGGAACGTATAAATGACCATTACTTTCACACTGTTTGCAATTATTCCTTTTATACGATGGAAAGGCTGTTCTATTTATATCGTATTTTATGCTTCTGGCGTTAACTTCTAAGGCCGTAGCTGTTCGATCTAGTGGAGCAACGCCCTATAGTGAAGCTGAGGTTGCCCGGAACGTAGAAGTGACTATATCTTTCACACTGGTTGCTATCTTTCGTTTTATACGATGGAAAGACTGTTATATTTATATTGTATTTTATGCTTCTGGCGTTCACTTCTTAGGCCCTAACTATTCGATCTGGTGGAACAACGCCCTAGGGTGAGGCCTAGGTTGCCCGGAACGTAGAAATGATCATAACTTTTACACTGGTAGCAATTATTCGTTTTATACAATGGAAAAACTGTTCTATTTATTTTGTATTTAATGCTTCGGGCGTTGACTTCTAAGGCCCTAACTGTTTGATCTGGTGGAGCAACGCCCTAGAGTGAAGCCTAGGTTGCCTGGAACGTAGAAATGACCATCACTTTCACACGGGTTGCAATTATTCCTGTTATAGGATGGAAAGACTGTTGTATTTTTATTGTATTTTATACTTCAGGCATTGACTTCTGAGGCCGTAGCTATCCGATGTGGTGGAAGAACGCCATACAGTGAAGCCTAGGTTGCCCGGAACGTAGAAATGACCATAACTTTCACACTGGTTGCAATTATTTGTTTTATACGGTGGAAAAGCTGTTGTATTTATATCGTATCTTATGCTTCTGGCGTTGACTTCTTAGGCCCTAACTATTCCATCTTGTGGAACAACGCCCTAGGGTGAAGCCTAGGTTGCCCGGAACGTAGAAATGACCATAGCTTTTACACTGGCAGCAATTATTCGTTTTATTCAATGGAAAAACCGTTCTATTTATTTTGTATTTTATGCTTCTGGCGTTGACTTCTGAGGCCGTTGCTATTCGATGTGGTGGAAGAACGCCATAGAGTGAAGCCTATGTAGCCCGGAACGGAGAAATGTCCATATCTTTCACACTGTTTGCAATTATTCATTGTATACGATGGCAAAGCTGTTGTATTTATATTGTATTTTATGCTTCTGGCGTTGACTTCTTAGGCCCTAACTATTCGATCAGGTGGAGCGATGCCTCAGAGTTAAGTCTAGGATGCCCGAAACGCCGAAATGATCATTACTTTCACGCTTGTTGCAATTATTCCTGTTATAGGATCGAAAGACTGTTGTATTTTTATTGTATTTTATACTTCAGGCGTTGACTTCTGAGGCCGTAGCTATTCGATGTGGTGGAAGAACGCCATACAGTGAAGCCTAGGTTGCCCGGAACGTAGAAATGGCCATAACTTTCACACTGGTTGCTATTATTCGTTTTATACGATGGAAAAACTGATGTATTTATATTGTATTTTATGCTTCTGTCGTTCACTTCTTAGGCCCTAACTATTCGATCTGGTGGAGCAACGGCCCAGGGTGAAGCCTAGGTTTCCCGGAACGTAGAAATGACCATAACTTTCATACTGGTTGCAATTATTCGTTTTATATGGTGGAAAAACTGTTGTATTTATATCGTATTTTATGCTTCTGGCGTTGACTTCTAAGGCCCTAACTATTCGATCAGGTGGTGCAACGCCCTAGAGTGAAGCCTAGGTTGCTCGAAATGTAGAAATGACTATAACTTTCACACTGGTTGCTATTATTCGTTTTATATGATGGAAAGACTGTTATATTTATATTGTATTTTATGCTTCTGGCGTTCACTTCTTAGGCCCTAACTATTCGATCTGGTGGAACAACGCCCTAGGGTGAGGCCTAGGTTGCCCGGAACGTAGAAATGATCATAACTTTTACACTGGTAGCAATTATTCGTTTTATACAATGGAAAAACTGTTCTATTTATTTTGTATTTAATGCTTCGAGCGTTGACTTCTAAGGCCCTAACTGTTTGATCTGGTGGAGCAACGCCCTAGAGTGAAGCCTAGGTTGCCTGGAACGTAGAAATGACCATCACTTTCACACGGGTTGCAATTATTCCTGTTATAGGATGGAAAGACTGTTGTATTTTTATTGTATTTTATACTTCAGGCATTGACTTCTGAGGCCGTAGCTATCCGATGTGGTGGAAGAACGCCATACAGTGAAGCCTAGGTTGCCCGGAACGTAGAAATGACCATAACTTTCACACTGGTTGCAATTATTTGTTTTATACGGTGGAAAAGCTGTTGTATTTATATCGTATCTTATGCTTCTGGCGTTGACTTCTTAGGCCCTAACTATTCCATCTTGTGGAACAACGCCCTAGGGTGAAGCCTAGGTTGCCCGGAACGTAGAAATGACCATAGCTTTTACACTGGCAGCAATTATTCGTTTTATTCAATGGAAAAACCGTTCTATTTATTTTGTATTTTATGCTTCTGGCGTTGACTTCTGAGGCCGTTGCTATTCGATGTGGTGGAAGAACGCCATAGAGTGAAGCCTATGTAGCCCGGAACGGAGAAATGTCCATATCTTTCACACTGTTTGCAATTATTCATTGTATACGATGGCAAAGCTGTTGTATTTATATTGTATTTTATGCTTCTGGCGTTGACTTCTTAGGCCCTAACTATTCGATCAGGTGGAGCGATGCCTCAGAGTTAAGTCTAGGATGCCCGAAACGCCGAAATGATCATTACTTTCACGCTTGTTGCAATTATTCCTGTTATAGGATCGAAAGACTGTTGTATTTTTATTGTATTTTATACTTCAGGCGTTGACTTCTGAGGCCGTAGCTATTCGATGTGGTGGAAGAACGCCATACAGTGAAGCCTAGGTTGCCCGGAACGTAGAAATGGCCATAACTTTCACACTGGTTGCTATTATTCGTTTTATACGATGGAAAAACTGATGTATTTATATTGTATTTTATGCTTCTGTCGTTCACTTCTTAGGCCCTAACTATTCGATCTGGTGGAGCAACGGCCCAGGGTGAAGCCTAGGTTTCCCGGAACGTAGAAATGACCATAACTTTCATACTGGTTGCAATTATTCGTTTTATATGGTGGAAAAACTGTTGTATTTATATCGTATTTTATGCTTCTGGCGTTGACTTCTAAGGCCCTAACTATTCGATCAGGTGGTGCAACGCCCTAGAGTGAAGCCTAGGTTGCTCGAAATGTAGAAATGACTATAACTTTCACACTGGTTGCTATTATTCGTTTTATATGATGGAAAGACTGTTGTATTTATATTGTATTTTATGCTTCGGGCGTTGACTTCTAAGGCCCCAACAGTTTGATCTGGTGGAGCAACGACCTAGAGTGAAGCCTAGGTTGCCTGGAACGTAGAAATGACCATAACCTTCACCCTGGTAGCAATTATTCGTTTTATACGATGGAAGAACTGTTATATTTATATTGCATTTTATGCTTCGGGCATTGACTTCTAAGGCCCTAACTATTCAATCTGTTGGAGCAACGCCCTAGGGTGAAGCCTAGGTTGCCCGGTACGTAGAAATGACCATAAGTTTCATACTGGTTGCAATTATTCGTTTTATACGATGGAAAAGCTGTTGTATTTATATTGTATTTTATGCTTCTGGCGTTCACTTCTTAGGCCCTAACTATTCGATCTGGTGGTACAACGCCCTAGGGTGAAGCCTAGGTTGCCCGGAACGTAGAAATGACCATAACTTTTGCACTGGCAGCAATTATTCGTTTTATACAATGGAAAAACCGTTCTATTTATTTTGTATTTTATGCTTCGGGCGTTGACTTCTAAGGCCCTAACTGCTGATCTGGTGGAGCACCGCCGTAGAGTGAAGCCTAGGTTGCTCGGAACGTAGAAATAACCACCACTTTCACACTGTTTGCAATTATTCATTTTATACGATGGAAAAGCTGTTGTATTTATATTGTATTTTATGCTTCTGGCGTTGACTTCTAAGGCCCTAACTATTCGATCAGGTGGAGTAACGCCCCAGAGTGAAGCCTAGGTTGCTCGAAATGTTGAAATGACCATAACTTTCACACTGGTTGTAATTATACGTTTTATACGATGGAAACGCTGTTGTATTTATATCGTATTTTATACTTCAGGCGTTGACTTCCGAGGCCGTAGCTATTCGATGTGGTGGAAGAACGCCATACAGTGAAGCCTAGGTTGCCCGGAACGTAGAAATGACCATTACTTTCACACTGTTTGCAATTATTCCTTTTATACGATGGAAAAGCTGTTGTATTTATATCGTATTTTATGCTTCTGGCGTTCACTTCTTAGGCCCTAACTATTCGATCTGGTGGAACAACGGCCTAGGGTGAAGCCTAGGTTGCCCGGAACGTAGAAATGACCATAACTTTTACACTGGTAGCAATTATTCGTTTTATGCAATGGAAAAACTGTTCTATTTATTTTGTATTTAATGCTTCGGGCGTTGACTTCTAAGGCCCTAACTGTTTGATCTGGTGGAGCAACGCCCTAGAGTGAAGCCTAGGTTGCCTGGAACGTAGAAAAGACCATCCCTTTCACACGGGTTGCAATTATTCCTGTTATAGGATGGAAAGACTGTGGTGGAAGAATTTATATCGTATTTTATGCTTCGGGCGTTGACTTCTAAGGCCCTAACTATTCGATCTGGTGGAACAACGCCCTAGGGTAAAGCCAAGATTGCGCGGAACGTACAAATGACCATAACTTTCACACTGGTTGCTATCATTCGTTTTATATGATGGAAAGACTGATGTATTTATATTGTATTTTATGCTTCTGTCGTTCACTTCTTAGGCCCTAACTATTCCATCTGGTGGAGCAACGGCCCAGGGTGAAGCCTATGTTTCCCGGAACGTAGAAATGTCCATAACTTTCATACTGGTTGCAATTATTCGTTTTATATGGTGGAAAAACTGTTGTATTTATATTGTATTTTATGCTTCTGGCGTTGACTTCTAAGGCCCTAACTATTCGATCAGGTGGAGTAACGCCCTATAATGAAGCCTAGGTTGCTCGAAATGTTGAAATGACCATAACTTTTACACTGGTAGCAATTATTCGTATTATACAATGGAAAAACTGTTCTATTTATTTTGTATTTAATGCTTCGGGCGTTGACTTCTAAGGCCCTAACTGCTTGATCTGGTGGAGAAACGCCCTAGAGTGAAGCCTAGGTTGCCTGGAACGTAGAAATGACCATCACTTTCACACTGTTTGCAATTATTCCTTTTATACGATGGAAAAGCTGTTGTATTTATATCGTATTTTATGCTTCTGGCGTTGACTTCTAAGTCCCTAGCTATTCGATCTAGTGGAGCAACGCCCTAGAGTGAAGCCTAGGTTGCTCGGAACGTAGAAATAGCCACCACTTTCACACTGTTTGCAATTATTCATTTTATACGATGGAAAAGCTGTTGTATTTATATCGTATTTTATGCTTCGGGCGTTGACTTCTAAGGCCCTAACTATTCGATCTGGTGGAACAACGGCCTAGGGTAAAGCCAACATTGTGCGGAACGTAGAAATGACCATAACTTTCACACTGGTTGCTATCATTCGTTTCATATGATGGAAAAACTGATGTATTTATATTGTATTTTATGCTTCTGTCGTTCTCTTCTTAGGCCCTAACTATTCGATCTGGTGGAACAACGGCCTAGGGTGAAGCCTAGGTTGCCCGGAACGTAGAAATGGCCATAACTTTTACACTGGTAGCAATTATTCGTTTTATACAATGGAAAAACAGTTCTATTTATTTTGTATTTAATGCTTCTGGCGTTCACTTCTTAGGCCCTAACTATTCGATCTGGTAGAGCAACGCCCTAGAGTGAAGCCTAGGTTGCCCGGTACGTAGAAATGACCATAACTTTCATACTGGTTGCAATTATTCGTTTTATACGATGGAAAAGCTGTTGTATTTATATTGTATTTTATGCTTCGGGCGTTGACTTCTAAGGCCCTAACTGCTTGATCTGGTGGAGAAACGCCCTAGAGTGAAGCCTAGGTTGCCTGGAACGTAGAAATGTCCATCACTTTCACACTGTTTGCAATTATTCCTTTTATACGATGGAAAAGCTGTTGTATTTATATCGTATTTTATGCTTCTGGCGTTGACTTCTAAAGCCCTAGCTATTCGATCTAGTGGAGCAACGCCCTAGAGTGAAGCCTAGGTTGCTCGGAACGTAGAAATAGCCACCACTTTCATACTGTTTGCAATTATTCATTTTATACGATGGAAAAGCTGTTGTATTTATATCGTATTTTATGCTTCGGGCGTCGACTTCTAAGGCCCTAACTATTCGATCTGGTGGAACAACGCCCTAGGGTAAAGCCTAGGTTGCCCGGAACGTAGAGATGACCATAACTTTTACACTGGCAGCAATTATTCGTTTTATACAATGGAAAAACCGTTCTATTTATTTTGTATTTTATGCTTCGGGCGTTGACTTCTAAGGCCCTAACTGCTGATCTGGTGGAGCACCGCCGTAGAGTGAAGCCTTGGTTGCCCGGAACGTAGAAATGACCATAACTTTCACACTGGTTGCTATTATTCGTTTTATACGATGGAAAGACTGTTATATTTATATTGTATTTTATGCTTCTGGCGTTCACTTCTTAGGCCCTAACAATTCGATCTGGTGGAACAACGCCCTAGGGTGAGGCCTAGGTTGCCCGGAACGTAGAAATGATCATAACTTTTACACTGGTAGCAATTATTCGTTTTATACAATGGAAAAACTGTTCTATTTATTTTGTATTTAATGCTTCGGGCGTTGACTTCTAAGGCCCTAACTGTTTGATCTGGTGGTGCAACGCCCTAGAGTGAAGCCTAGGTTGCTCGAAATGTAGAAATGACTATAACTTTCACACTGGTTGCTATTATTCGTTTTATATGATGGAAAGACTGTTGTATTTATATTGTATTTTATGCTTCGGGCGTTGACTTCTAAGGCCCTAACTATTCGATCAGGTGGTGCAACGCCCTAGAGTGAAGCCTAGGTTGCTCGAAATGTAGAAATGACTATAACTTTCACACTGGTTGTAATTATACGTTTTATACGATGGAAACGCTGTTGTATTTATATCGTATTTTATACTTCAGGCGTTGACTTCTGAGGCCGTAGCTATTCGATGTGGTGGAAGAACGCCATACAGTGAAGCCTAGGTTGCCCGGAACGTAGAAATGACCATTACTTTCACACTGTTTGCAATTATTCCTTTTATACGATGGAAAAGCTGTTGTATTTATATCGTATTTTATGCTTCTGGCGTTCACTTCTTAGGCCCTAACTATTCGATCTGGTGGAACAACGGCCTAGGGTGAAGCCTAGGTTGCCCGGAACGTAGAAATGACCATAACTTTTACACTGGTAGCAATTATTCGTTTTATGCAATGGAAAAACTGTTCTATTTATTTTGTATTTAATGCTTCGGGCATTGACTTCTAAGGCCCTAACTGTTTGATCTGGTGGAGCAACGCCCTAGAGTGAAGCCTAGGTTGCCTGGAACGTAGAAATGACCATCCCTTTCACACGGGTTGCAATTATTCCTGTTATAGGATGGAAAGACTGTGGTGGAAGAATTTATATCGTATTTTATGCTTCGGGCGTTGACTTCTAAGGCCCTAACTATTCGATCTGGTGGAACAACGCCCTAGGGTAAAGCCAAGATTGCGCGGAACGTAGAAATGACCATAACTTTCACACTGGCTGCTATCATTCGTTTTACATGATGGAAAGACTGATGTATTTATATTGTATTTTATGCTTCTGTCGTTGACTTCTTAGGCCCTAACTATTCGATCTGGTGGAGCAACGGCCCAGGGTGAAGCCTATGTTTCCCGGAACGTAGAAATGTCCATAACTTTCATACTGGTTGCAATTATTCGTTTTATATGGTGGAAAAACTGTTGTATTTATATTGTATTTTATGCTTCTGGCGTTGACTTCTAAGGCCCTAACTATTCGATCAGGTGGAGTAACGCCCTATAATGAAGCCTAGGTTGCTCGAAATGTTGAAATGACCATAACTTTTACACTGGTAGCAATTATTCGTATTATACAATGGAAAAACTGTTCTATTTATTTTGTATTTAATGCTTCGGGCGTTGACTTCTAAGGCCCTAACTGCTTGATCTGGTGGAGAAACGCCCTAGAGTGAAGCCTAGGTTGCCTGGAACGTAGAAATGACCATCACTTTCACACTGTTTGCAATTATTCATTTTATACGATGGAAAAGCTGTTGTATTTATATCGTATTTTATGCTTCGGGCGTTGACTTCTAAGGCCCTAACTATTCGATCTGGTGGAACAACGGCCTAGGGTAAAGCCAACATTGTGCGGAACGTAGAAATGACCATAACTTTCACACTGGTTGCTATCATTCGTTTCATATGATGGAAAAACTGATGTATTTATATTGTATTTTATGCTTCTGTCGTTCTCTTCTTAGGCCCTAACTATTCGATCTGGTGGAACAACGGCCTAGGGTGAAGCCTAGATTGCCCGGAACGTAGAAATGGCCATAACTTTTACACTGGTAGCAATTATTCGTTTTATACAATGGAAAAACAGTTCTATTTATTTTGTATTTAATGCTTCTGGCGTTCACTTCTTAGGCCCTAACTATTCGATCTGGTAGAGCAACGCCCTAGAGTGAAGCCTAGGTTGCCCGGTACGTAGAAATGACCATAAGTTTCATACTGGTTGCAATTATTCGTTTTATACGATGGAAAAGCTGTTGTATTTATATTGTATTTTATGCTTCGGGCGTTGACTTCTAAGGCCCTAACTGCTTGATCTGGTGGAGAAACGCCCTAGAGTGAAGCCTAGGTTGCCTGGAACGTAGAAATGACCATCACTTTCACACTGTTTGCAATTATTCCTTTTATACGATGGAAAAGCTGTTGTATTTATATCGTATTTTATGCTTCTGGCGTTGACTTCTAAGGCCCTAGCTATTCGATCTAGTGGAGCAACGCCCTAGAGTGAAGCCTATGTTGCTCGGAACGTAGAAATAGCCACCACTTTCATACTGTTTGCAATTATTCATTTTATACGATGGAAAAGCTGTTGTATTTATATCGTATTTTATGCTTCGGGCGTCGACTTCTAAGGCCCTAACTATTCGATCTGGTGGAACAACGCCCTAGGGTAAAGCCAAGATTGTGCGGAACGTAGAAATGACCATAACTTTCACACTGGTTGCTATCATTCGTTTTATATGATGGAAAAACTGTTGTATTTATTTTGTATTTTATGCTTCTGGCGTTCACTTCTTAGGCCCTAACTATTCGATCTGGTGGAACAACGGCCTAGGGTGAAGCCTAGGTTGCCCGGAACGTAGAAATGGCCATAACTTTTACACTGGTAGCAATTATTCGTTTTATACAATGGAAAAACTGTTCTATTTATATTGTATTTAATGCTTCTGGCGTTCACTTCTTAGGCCCTAACTATTCGATCTGGTAGAGCAACGCCCTAGAGTGAAGCCTAGGTTGCCCGGTACGTAGAAATGACCATAACTTTCACACTGGTTGCTATCATTCGTTTTATATGATGGAAAAGCTGATGTATTTATATTGTATTTTATGCTTCTGTCGTTCACTTCTTAGGCCCTAACTATTCGATCTGGTGGAGCAACGGCCCAGGGTGAAGCCTAGGTTTCCCGGAACGTAGAAATGACCATAACTTTCATACTGGTTGCAATTATTCGTTTTATATGGTGGAAAAACTGTTGTATTTATATTGTATTTTATGCTTCTGGCGTTGACTTCTAAGGCCCTAACTATTCGGTCAGGTGGAGTAACGCCCTAGAGTGAAGCCTAGGTTGCTCGAAATGTTGAAATGACCATTACTTTCACACTGGTTGGAATTATTCGTTTTATACGATGGAAACGCTGTTGTATTTATATCGTATTTTATACTTCAGGCGTTGACTTCTGAGGCCGTAGCTATTCGATGTGGTGGTAGAACGCCATACAGTGAAGCCTAGGTTGCCCGGAACGTATAAATGACCATTACTTTCACACTGTTTGCAATTATTCCTTTTATACGATGGAAAAGCTGTTCTATTTATATCGTATTTTATGCTTCTGGCGTTAACTTCTAAGGCCCTAGCTGTTCGATCTAGTGGAGCAACGCCCTATAGTGAAGCTGAGGTTGCCCGGAACGTAGAAATGACCATATCTTTCACACTGGTTGCTATCTTTCGTTTTATACGATGGAAAGACTGTTATATTTATATTGTATTTTATGCTTCTGGCGTTCACTTCTTAGGCCCTAACTATTCGATCTGGTGGAACAACGCCCTAGGGTGAGGCCTAGGTTGCCCGGAACGTAGAAATGATCATAACTTTTACACTGGTAGCAATTATTCGTTTTATACAATGGAAAAACTGTTCTATTTATTTTGTATTTAATGCTTCGGGCGTTGACTTCTAAGGCCCTAACTGTTTGATCTGGTGGAGCAACGCCCTAGAGTGAAGCCTAGGTTGCCTGGAACGTAGACATGACCATCACTTTCACACGGGTTGCAATTATTCCTGTTATAGGATGGAAAGACTGTTGTATTTTTATTGTATTTTATACTTCAGGCGTTGACGTCTGAGGCCGTAGCTATCCGATGTGGTGGAAGAACGCCATACAGTGAAGCCTAGGTTGCCCGGAACGTAGAAATGACCATAACTTTCACACTGGTTGCAATTATTTGTTTTATACGGTGGAAAAGCTGTTGTATTTATATCGTATCTTATGCTTCTGGCGTTGACTTCTTAGGCCCTAACTATTCCATCTTGTGGAACAACGCCCTAGGGTGAAGCCTAGGTTGCCCGGAACGTAGAAATGACCATAGCTTTTACACTGGCAGCAATTATTCGTTTTATACAATGGAAAAACCGTTCTATTTATTTTGTATTTTATGCCTCGGGCGTTGACTTCTAAGGCCCTAACTGTTTGATCTGGTGGAGCATCGCCGTAGAGAGAAGCCTAGGTTGCCCGGAACGTAGAAATGGCCATAACTTTTACACTGGTAGCAATTATTCGTTTTACACAATGGAAAAACTGTTCTATTTATTTTGTATTTAATGCTTCTGGCGTTCACTTCTTAGGCCCTAACTATTCGATCTGGTAGAGCAACGCCCTAAGGTGAAGCCTAGGTTGCCCGGAACGTAGAGATGACCATAACTTTTACACTGGCACTAATTATTCGTTTTATACAATGGAAAAACCGTTCTATTTATTTTGTATTTTATGCTTCGGGCGTTGACTTCTAAGGCCCTAACTGCTGATCTGGTGGAGCACCGCCGTAGAGTGAAGCCTTGGTTGCCCGGAACGTAGAAATGACCATAACTTTCACACTGGTTGCTATTATTCGTTTTATACGATGGAAAAACTGATGTATTTATATTGTATTTTATGCTTCTGTCGTTCAATTCTTAGGCCCTAACTATTCGATCTGGTGGAGCAACGGCCCAGGGTGAAGCCTAGGTTTCCCGGAAAGTAGAAATGACCATAAGTTTCATACTGTTTGCAATTTTTCGTTTTATGCGATGGAAAAACTGTTTTATTTATTTTGTATTTTATGCTTCGGGCGTTGACTTCTAAGGCCCAAACTATTCGATCTGGTGGAGCAACGCCCTAGAGTGCAGCCTAGGTTGCCCGGTACGTAGAAATGACCATAAGTTTCATACTGGTTGCAATTATTCGTTTTATACGATGGAAAAGCTGTTGTATTTATATTGTATTTTATGCTTCTGGCGTTCACTTCTTAGGCCCTAACTATTCGATCTGGTGGTACAACGCCCTAGGGTGAAGCCTAGGTTGCCCGGAACGTAGAAATGACCATAACTTTTACACTGGCAGCAATTATTCGTTTTATACAATGGAAAAACCGTTCTATTTATTTTGTATTTTATGCTTCGGGCGTTGACTTCTAAGGCCCTAACTGCTGATCTGGTGGAGCACCGCCGTAGAGTGAAGCCTAGGTTGCTCGGAACGTAGAAATAACCACCACTTTCACACTGTTTGCAATTATTCATTTTATACGATGGAAAAGCTGTTGTATTTATATCGTATTTTATGCTTCGGGCGTTGACTTCTAAGGCCCTAACTATTCGATCTGGTGGAACAGCGCCCTAGGGTAAAGCCAAGATTGCGCGGAACGTAGAAATGACCATAACTTTCACACTGATTGCTATCATTCGTTTTATATGATGGAAAAGCTGATGTATTTATATTGTATTTTATGCTTCTGTCGTTCACTTCTTAGGCCCTAACTATTCCATCTGGTGGAGCAATGGCCCAGGGTGAAGCCTAGGTTTCCCGGAACGTAGAAATGACCATAACTTTCATACTGGTTGCAATTATTCGTTTTATATGGTGGAAAAACTGTTGTATTTATATTGTATTTTATGCTTCTGGCGTTGACTTCTAAGGCCCTAACTATTCGGTCAGGTGGAGTAACGCCCTAGAGTGAAGCCTAGGTTGCTCGAAATGTTGAAATGACCATAACTTTCACACTGGTTGTAATTATTCGTTTTATACGATGGAAACGCTGTTGTATTTATATCGTATTTTATACTTCAGGCGTTGACTTCTGAGGCCGTAGCTATTCGATGTGGTGGTAGAACGCCATACAGTGAAGCCTAGGTTGCCCGGAACGTATAAATGACCATTACTTTCACACTGTTTGCAATTATTCCTTTTATACGATGGAAAAGCTGTTCTATTTATATCGTATTTTATGCTTCTGGCGTTAACTTCTAAGGCCCTAGCTGTTCGATCTAGTGGAGCAACGCCCTATAGTGAAGCTGAGGTTGCCCGGAACGTAGAAATGACCATATCTTTCACACTGGTTGCTATCTTTCGTTTTATACGATGGAAAGACTGTTATATTTATATTGTATTTTATGCTTCTGGCGTTCACTTCTTAGGCCCTAACTATTCGATCTGGTGGAACAACGCCCTAGGGTGAGGCCTAGGTTGCCCGGAACGTAGAAATGATCATAACTTTTACACTGGTAGCAATTATTCGTTTTATACAATGGAAAAACTGTTCTATTTATTTTGTATTTAATGCTTCGGGCGTTGACTTCTAAGGCCCTAACTGTTTGATCTGGTGGAGCAACGCCCTAGAGTGAAGCCTAGGTTGCCTGGAACGTAGACATGACCATCACTTTCACACGGGTTGCAATTATTCCTGTTATAGGATGGAAAGACTGTTGTATTTTTATTGTATTTTATACTTCAGGCGTTGACGTCTGAGGCCGTAGCTATCCGATGTGGTGGAAGAACGCCATACAGTGAAGCCTAGGTTGCCCGGAACGTAGAAATGACCATAACTTTCACACTGGTTGCAATTATTTGTTTTATACGGTGGAAAAGCTGTTGTATTTATATCGTATCTTATGCTTCTGGCGTTGACTTCTTAGGCCCTAACTATTCCATCTTGTGGAACAACGCCCTAGGGTGAAGCCTAGGTTGCCCGGAACGTAGAAATGACCATAGCTTTTACACTGGCAGCAATTATTCGTTTTATACAATGGAAAAACCGTTCTATTTATTTTGTATTTTATGCCTCGGGCGTTGACTTCTAAGGCCCTAACTGTTTGATCTGGTGGAGCATCGCCGTAGAGAGAAGCCTAGGTTGCCCGGAACGTAGAAATGGCCATAACTTTTACACTGGTAGCAATTATTCGTTTTACACAATGGAAAAACTGTTCTATTTATTTTGTATTTAATGCTTCTGGCGTTCACTTCTTAGGCCCTAACTATTCGATCTCGTAGAGCAACGCCCTAAGGTGAAGCCTAGGTTGCCCGGAACGTAGAGATGACCATAACTTTTACACTGGCACTAATTATTCGTTTTATACAATGGAAAAACCGTTCTATTTATTTTGTATTTTATGCTTCGGGCGTTGACTTCTAAGGCCCTAACTGCTGATCTGGTGGAGCACCGCCGTAGAGTGAAGCCTTGGTTGCCCGGAACGTAGAAATGACCATAACTTTCACACTGGTTGCTATTATTCGTTTTATACGATGGAAAAACTGATGTATTTATATTGTATTTTATGCTTCTGTCGTTCAATTCTTAGGCCCTAACTATTCGATCTGGTGGAGCAACGGCCCAGGGTGAAGCCTAGGTTTCCCGGAAAGTAGAAATGACCATAAGTTTCATACTGTTTGCAATTTTTCGTTTTATGCGATGGAAAAACTGTTTTATTTATTTTGTATTTTATGCTTCGGGCGTTGACTTCTAAGGCCCAAACTATTCGATCTGGTGGAGCAACGCCCTAGAGTGCAGCCTAGGTTGCCCGGTACGTAGAAATGACCATAAGTTTCATACTGGTTGCAATTATTCGTTTTATACGATGGAAAAGCTGTTGTATTTATATTGTATTTTATGCTTCGGGCGTTGACTTCTAAGGCCCTAACTGCTGATCTGGTGGAGCACCGCCGTAGAGTGAAGCCTAGGTTGCTCGGAACGTAGAAATAACCACCACTTTCACACTGTTTGCAATTATTCATTTTATACGATGGAAAAGCTGTTGTATTTATATCGTATTTTATGCTTCGGGCGTTGACTTCTAAGGCCCTAACTATTCGATCTGGTGGAACAGCGCCCTAGGGTAAAGCCAAGATTGCGCGGAACGTAGAAATGACCATAACTTTCACACTGGTTGCTATCATTCGTTTTATATGATGGAAAAGCTGATGTATTTATATTGTATTTTATGCTTCTGTCGTTCACTTCTTAGGCCCTAACTATTCCATCTGGTGGAGCAATGGCCCAGGGTGAAGCCTAGGTTTCCCGGAACTTAGAAATGACCATAACTTTCATACTGGTTGCAATTATTCGTTTTATATGGTGGAAAAACTGTTGTATTTATATTGTATTTTATGCTTCTGGCGTTGACTTCTAAGGCCCTAACTATTCGGTCAGGTGGAGTAACGCCCTAGAGTGAAGCCTAGGTTGCTCGAAATGTTGAAATGACCATAACTTTCACACTGGTTGTAATTATTCGTTTTATACGATGGAAACGCTGTTGTATTTATATCGTATTTTATACTTCAGGCGTTGACTTCTGAGGCCGTAGCTATTCGATGTGGTGGCAGAACGCCATACAGTGAAGCCTAGGTTGCCCGGAACGTATAAATGACCATTACTTTCACACTGTTTGCAATTATTCCTTTTATACGATGGAAAAGCTGTTCTATTTATATCGTATTTTATGCTTCTGGCGTTAACTTCTAAGGCCCTAGCTGTTCGATCTAGTGGAGCAACGCCCTATAGTGAAGCTGAGGTTGCCCGGAACGTAGAAATGACCATATCTTTCACACAGGTTGCTATCTTTCGTTTTATACGATGGAAAGACTGTTATATTTATATTGTATTTTATGCTTCTGGCGTTCACTTCTTAGGCCCTAACTATTCGATCTGGTGGAACAACGCCCTAGGGTGAGGCCTAGGTTGCCCGGAACGTAGAAATGATCATAACTTTTACACTGGTAGTTCGTTTTATACAATGGAAAAACTGTTCTATTTATTTTGTATTTAATGCTTCGGGCGTTGACTTCTAAGGCCCTAACTGTTTGATCTGGTGGAGCAACGCCCTAGAGTGAAGCCTAGGTTGCCTGGAACGTAGAAATGACCATCACTTTCACACGGGTTGCAATTATTCCTGTTATAGGATGGAAAGACTGTTGTATTTTTATTGTATTTTATACTTCAGGCGTTGACTTCTGAGGCCGTAGCTATCCGATGTGGTGGAAGAACGCCATACAGTGAAGCCTAGGTTGCCCGGAACGTAGAAATGACCATAACTTTCACACTGGTTGCAATTATTTGTTTTATACGGTGGAAAAGCTGTTGTATTTATATCGTATCTTATGCTTCTGGCGTTGACTTCTTAGGCCCTAACTATTCCATCTTGTGGAACAACGCCCTAGGGTGAAGCCTAGGTTGCCCGGAACGTAGAAATGACCATAGCTTTTACACTGGCAGCAATTATTCGTTTTATACAATGGAAAAACCGTTCTATTTATTTTGTATTTTATGCCTCGGGCGTTGACTTCTAAGGCCCTAACTGTTTGATCTGGTGGAGCATCGCCGTAGAGAGAAGCCTAGGTTACCCGGAACGTAGAAATGGCCATAACTTTTACACTGGTAGCAATTATTCGTTTTACACAATGGAAAAACTGTTCTATTTATTTTGTATTTAATGCTTCTGGCGTTCACTTCTTAGGCCCTAACTATTCGATCTGGTAGAGCAACGCCCTAAGGTGAAGCCTAGGTTGCCCGGAACGTAGAGATGACCATAACTTTTACAGTGGCAGCAATTATTCGTTTTATACAATGGAAAAACCGTTCTATTTATTTTGTATATTATGCTTCGGGCGTTGACTTCTAAGGCCCTAACTGCTGATCTGGTGGAGCACCGCCGTAGAGTGAAGCCTTGGTTGCCCGGAACGTAGAAATGACCATAACTTTCACACTGGTTGCTATTATTCGTTTTATACGATGGAAAAACTGATGTATTTATATTGTATTTTATGCTTCTGTCGTTCAATTCTTAGGCCCTAACTATTCGATCTGGTGGAGCAACGGCCCAGGGTGAAGCCTAGGTTTCCCGGAAAGTAGAAATGACCATAAGTTTCATACTGTTTGCAATTTTTCGTTTTATGCGATGGAAAAACTGTTTTATTTATTTTGTATTTTATGCTTCGGGCGTTGACTTCTAAGGCCCTAACTATTCGATCTGGTGGAGCAACGCCCTAGAGTGCAGCCTAGATTGCCCGGAACGTAGAAATGACCATAACTTTCATACTGGTTGCAATTATTCGTTTTATATGGTGGAAAAACTGTTGTATTTATATTGTATTTTATGCTTCTGGCGTTGACTTCTAAGGCCCTAACTATTCGATCAGGTGGAGTAACGCCCTAGAGTGAAGCCTAGGTTGCTCGAAATGTTGAAATGACCATAACTTTCACACTGGTTGTAAGTATTCGTTTCATACGATGGAAACGCTGTTGTATTTATATCGTATTTTATACTTCAGGCGTTGACTTCTGAGGCCGCAGCTATTCGATGTGTGGTGGAAGAACGCCATACAGTGATGCCTAGGTTGCCCGGAACGTAGAAATGACCATTAGTTTCACACTGTTTGCAATTATTCCTTTTATACGATGGAAAAGCTATTGTATTTATATCGTATTTTATGCTTCTGGCGTTCACTTCTTAGGCCCTAACTATTCGATCTGGTGGAACAACGGCCTAGGGTGAAGCCTAGGTTGCCCGGAACGTAGAAATGACCATAACTTTTACACTGGTTGCTATCTTTCGTTTTATACAATGGAAAAACTGTTCTATTTATTTTGTATTTAATGCTTCGGGCGTTGACTTCTAAGGCCCTAACTGTTTGATCTGGTGGAGCAACGCCCTAGAGTGAAGCCTAGGTTGCCTGGAACGTAGAAATGACCATCCCTTTCACACGGGTTGCAATTATTCCTGTTATAGGATGGAAAGACTGTTGTATTTTTAATGTATTTTATACTTCAGGCGTTGACTTCTGAGGCCGTAGCTATCCGATGTGGTGGAAGAACGCCATACAGTGAAGCCTAGGTTGCCCAGAACGTAGAAATGACCATAACTTTCACACTGGTTGCAATTATTTGTTTTATACGATGGAAAAGCTGTTGTATTTATATCGCATTTTACGCTTCTGGCGTTGACTTCTTAGGCCCTAACTATACCATCTGGTGGAACAACGCCCTAGGGTGAAGCCTAGGTTGCCCGGAACGTAGGAATGAGCATAACTATCACACTGGTTGCAATTATTCGTTTTATACGATGGAAAAGCTGCCGTATTTATATCGTATTTTATGCTTCTGGCGATGACTTCTTAGGCCCTAACTATTCCATCTGGTGGAACAACGCCCCAGTGTGACGCCTAGGTTGCCTGGAAAGTAGAAATGACCATAACTTTCACACTGGTAGCAATTATTCGTTTTATACGATGGAAAAACTGTTCTATATATTTTGTATTTTATGCTTCGGGCGTTGACTTCTAAGGCCCTAACTACTCGATCTGGTGGTGCAACTCCCTAGCGTGAAGCCTAGGTTGCTCGGAAAGTAGAAATGACCATAACTTTCATACTGCTTGCGATTATTCGTTTTATATGATGGAAAAACTGTTGTATTTATATCGTGTTTTATGCTTCTGGCGTTGACTTCTTAGGCCCTAACTATTCCACCTGGTGGAACAACTCCCTAGGGTGAAGCCTAGGTTGCCCGGAAAGTAGAAATGCCCATAACTTCCACACTGGTAGAAATTATTCGTTTTATACGATTGAAAAACTGTACTATTTATTTTGTATTTTATGCTTCGGGCGTTGACTTCTAAGGCCCTAACTGTTCGATCTGGTGGGGCAACGCCCTAGAGCGAAGCCTAGGTTGCCCGGAACGTAGAAATGACCATCACTTTCAAACTGGTTGCAATTATTCCTGTTATATGATGGAAAAACTGTTGTATTTTTATTGCATTTTATGCTTCGGCATTGACTTCTAAGGACCTAACTATTCAATCTGTGGGAGCTACGCCCTAGGGTGAAGCCTAGGTTGCCCGGAAAGTAGAAATGACCATAACTTTCATACTGGTTGCAATTATTCGTTTTATACGATGAAAAAACTGTTGTATTTATATTGTATTTTATGCTTCTGGCGTTCACTTCTTAGGCCCTAACTATTCGATCTGGTGGAACAACGCCGTAGGGTGAAGCCTAGGTTGCCCGGAACGTAGAAATGACCATTACCTTCACGCTTGTTGCAATCATTCCAGTTATACGATGGAAGAACAGTTGCATCTTTATTGTATTTTATGCTTCTGGCGTCGACTTCTAAGGCTCTAACTATTCGATCTGAGGGAGCGACGCCCTAGAGTGAAGCCTAGGTAGCCCGGAACGTAGAAATGACCATAACTTTCACACTGGTTGCAATTACTCGTTTTATACGATGGAAAAGCTGTTGTATTTATATCGTATTTTATGCTTCTGGCTTTGACTTCTTAGGCCCTAACAATTCGAGCTGGTGGAGCAACGCCCTAGAGTGAAGCCTAGGTTGCCCGGAACGTAGAAATAACCATCACTTTCAAACTGGTTGCAATTATTCCTGTTATATGATGGAAAAACTGTTGTATTTTTATTGCATTTTAAGCTTCGGGCATTGACTTCTAAGGGCCTAACTATTCAATCTGTGGGAGCTACGCCCTAGGGTGAAGCCTAGGTTGCCCGTAAAGTAGAAATGACCATAACTTTCATACTGGTTGCAATTATTCGTTTTATACGATGGAAAAGCTGTTGTATTTATATTGTATTTTATGCTTCTGGCGTTCACTTCTTAGGCCCTAACTATTCGATCTGGTGGTACAACGCCCTAGGGTGAAGCCTAGGTTGCCCGGAACGTAGAAATGACCATAACTTTTGCACTGGCAGCAATTATTCGTTTTATACAATGGAAAAACCGTTCTATTTATTTTGTATTTTATGCTTCGGGCGTTGACTTCTAAGGCCCTAACTGCTGATCTGGTGGAGCACCGCCGTAGAGTGAAGCCTAGGTTGCTCGGAACGTAGAAATAACCACCACTTTCACACTGTTTGGAATTATTCATTTTATACGATGGAAAAGCTGTTGTATTTATATCGTATTTTATGCTTCGGGCGTTGACTTCTAAGGCCCTAACTATTCGATCTGGTGGAACAGCGCCCTAGGGTAAAGCCAAGATTGCGCGGAACGTAGAAATGACCATAACTTTCACACTGGTTGCTATCATTCGTTTTATATGATGGAAAAGCTGATGTATT